>NC_056727.1:858816495-858843995 GCF_019279795.1 Protopterus annectens
AAGAACTATATAAAACAAACATATTTATTAAGAAAATTACTTCAAAAATTAATTTTTTAAGTAATTAATTCCTGTCAGTGTAATGAAATTGGTGAAGCTGAAGAAATCTGCTGCTATCCTGTGTTCATCCTATAAAAAAAAAACGAGGAACATTCTGAAGCACCGTAAACTCAGACATTATATATTCTCAATATATTCTCATGTGTCTGCACATATAGTCTTGGTGTTCCACTGACTGCAAATCTAGTCTTCAGACTTTTAATATGAACTCTAGGTAAAGGCCAGATTAGTGGAAGCTGATGGAGAAACCCCAGTGGTAAAAGCACTACAGAGTTTGCTGTAGTCCCAAATGATGATTCTGAACAGCACTAATATGAATGAGACCACTGTCCAAATAATGCTAAATATGGATCCTTACAAACTCTCATTACTGGTATAAGGCAATTTATGAAAATCTTAGATACAATAACTGGCTGGCAGCCAGGCATGTAGACTGATAATGGAAGTTTACAGTCTGAAATCTGAAGAACAGTCTGTGAGCTTTGTGAATGGTAATATGGAGGTAAGAATTATGCATCACTAGACACACAAAAGAAATTTCCTGCATCAGGAGTACAAGAGTTTACACTGTCAAAATCTGGAATCTCTTTGTTTTTGTGTATTTTGAAAGCTTGAAAGAACTGCTCTCCACCAATTTTCCTTTCTTGGAACCTAAAAGAATCTAGAAAAATCACCCTAACATATAAAGCTATGTTAAACCCAGAGCTGTTGGACATGCTACACCTAAAGAAATCCCAATCCCTTCAAGCTATACGCTCTAGGGACCTAAACCTTGTCACCACAATAAACAGGACATGCTGGAGGGATAGATTCCTGTTCCAGAGACTTCCTATACTCTGGAACAAGCTACCCTTCTGTGTCAAGCAAAGTTCCTCATTAGCACTCGTCAAGAAAAATCTTGATGAGTGGATGGGAAACAGGAAATATACCCTGGGGATCACTTCTGTGGCTCTGCTCGACAGGGGGCACAGGAAATTAACTTTCTTGGGTGGCGTAAGCCATACAAATTTGTTGGCTAGGCTTACTTAGGCCTTTGGGCCTATAGCTAGTACCTACCTATGAACCCTTCCTCTTTCAGAGAAAGGTGTTATTAAACAGTGAGACAAAACACAAATTGTAAACTTAGGTTTTGCAGTTAAACAAGGCAATTTATTCATTCGAAACAGAATAAACTTGCCTCACTGTGGTATTTATCACAAAATCTTTTCCTTCATCTCGGTGATAAAAAAGCATAGCTTGTTCTCCTCAGATTTAAACAGTTCAAAGAAAAGGCAACAGTTTCAATATAACTGAAGGAGGCTTTAATAGTATTCAGCAAAATAGCCTTGCTCAACAGGCTTTTATACAACAGCCAAAGGAACAGCATTTTTTTTGTATACAGCCAAAAGCGCAGTCTTATATTGTTGACTTGTTAAACAACAAAGGAGCAGTCTTACTTTGCAATTCCTCTCTCCCTGCTCCTGATTAGAAGAAATCACATAACTAGCTCATTGCAACTGGCTTAAGAGTTCAAGAACACAGTCCTTCAAACAGCAACTGTTTTTCTCAGTTCTGGCCTAGCTTTTAAGAAAAAATTTTTTTTTAAACTGTTTCACACAGCTCACAGCCTGCTATCAAAGGGCACATCAAACTCCTCTCATGCAAGCCCAGTTCAGCATACAGTCTTTGTAGTGCTACTTAAATGATTCCCAAACCAACTTTTTATGGCACCAAAAGGCAGGCACATTCAAGCTGCCCTTGTAGTGACGCGGGCAGGCATGCCACCACCAGGGGGTG
This sequence comes from Protopterus annectens, assembly GCF_019279795.1. Lineage (NCBI taxonomy): Eukaryota > Metazoa > Chordata > Ceratodontiformes > Protopteridae > Protopterus > Protopterus annectens. The sequence continues at coordinate 858,818,332 of NC_056727.1, forward strand.
GGGTTAGGTTATATAAGCACAAAAAATTACTTAATCTCCAAAGCCAGAGCAAATGATGGCAGTTCCCCACACCAGACAACACTGAGTGGATCTGGAGGCTAAGTCCCTCACCATCAGGGAACCAGAGCCTTGGTGCTCCTGGCTAAGCCTGATCTTTGCTGGCTAGGTGGAAAACAGATACATTTAAAAAAAATGAGACAACTTTATTTACTCGTAATGCTACTTATTTGCAACATAACTTACATCAATAACAAGGAAAAAAAATAAATATCACAATGACATTTTCCACCATAACGCTATTCTTTACTCCTCTGCATCAGAACATACAAAATTACATTTTCTGCTAGTCTACTTATTTAATCATCTGTTTGAGCATTGCTTTGTATATATTGTTTCCAAATGCATAATTTGTTTTTGTGAGAATTATTTCTTCCATCACTTAATGACCTCATCTCTATTAATCTTTTTCTTTACAATACTTAGCACTTCATTTACAACAGGTTTAATCCTGGATTTCCACTTCCATGTAATTTACTTTTTGACCGTTAGTAATATTAAACATGAAAACACTTTTCTATGACTCGGCAATTCTAAACCAAGGTACCAACTTAACAACATTATCTCCCTGATTAGTATAATATGTCCCCCCAACAACTGTGTCAGGGCATTCTGGACAGAGCACTTAAACTCAATTAACTCCTCACATTCCAAAAACTATGTTCCCAATTTCTTCTTTTATTCCCTGCACATCTCCAACATCTGCTCTTCAAATAATGAAAAATCTCCTGTAGTTTAGTTGGTGTACAAAAGTACCTGTGTAAATATTCCCATGAAAATACTCTGAATTTTCTGGACTTTATAGCATACTTAGAGGTCTTGTGTAATGTCATTCTAATCTTCACCCTCAGGCTTTTCTAATCTCATCTGATTGATTTTTGTTCTTTTCAAGTAAAATTATATAAGCCTTGATTATTAGCCCTGTTTTAATAGCATAGACTTTTCTTGGTTTCACTTTCTTTCATTTAAAACTCTCTTTCCCTCTCTCTTTGCCTGTATTCTTCTAAAAGTCCCTGGTATTGCAGATAATCTCGGAGTTGCAGATCTACTTCTGCTTCGCTTCTTCCTACTCTATCAATTTTCCCTTCCAGTTTATTTGCTTCCCATAATGCAGTTTCTTTGTTAGTTTCCAACAGTTATTTCCTTTCCTTGTCTTTCTTATTTCTTTTCTTTAGCTGTATGTATTCCTATTGGTAAAACTTTATTTCTCCATTCAACTACTCAGTGGTTTAGTCTTTAGAACTTTGTCTACCACTGTATAAATATAATACTCATTATAAATATTTATGTTCTCCCTAAGAGCTTGTCTCCAAATTCCTAACATCCCTGCATCCCTCATAGTTTCCTCTTGTACCAAAGTAATCCATTTCCTTTGCTCTATATCCCTCTGCATGTAACATATGCAGAAGTCTCAGTTGCATAGCTTTGAATTATCCCATTAAGTAAAGAAGTCCTACCCCCCAATCAATAATAAGAATCACCTTATCTCACTTTACTATTGCCCTCTTTCCTTCCTAAATAAATTCCTTCAATTCTTCATTAAGTGTCATCCACAACTTTTCTCTGTCTGATAAAAGTACGTCTGGTCTATGCACAGACCAAAGGAACTAAAAACATTTTCACTGCCAATATCTTATTGTCCATGTGCATGTTCACTAATTTCCTATCTTTTATTTTTGAATGATCTTCCATGCAGTCTCTTCGTACGTATCTTTAGCTCCCAAAAGAGAATTCTTTCTAATCCATATACCTAAATACCATATCTTTTCATGTTCCGACACATATGGATATTGCTGAAGAAGACCATGTGTAGGCATATAACTAATTATCCAGTACTTTATGTTATATTACATTCATTTATTTTACATCCTGAAAATACTTCAGACTGTCCTAAAAAATCAGAATGTCTTAAAATACGTTTGCAATTTTCCTGAACACATGCATATTTCCAGATATTTTTTTATTTTCCTTATAGCACTCTGCAACTAATCCTCCTCTTGGTCTATAAGACTTCTCGTCTGCTGCAACACTGACTTATTTTCACTATGTTTTTAAAGTCTTTGCCCCATGAGTTATCTAGCCCCCAGGAACTATTTCTGGTCTCCAATTCAACATTTTGAGTTATTTATTCCTATGAGTTGCTTAGGAGACCAACCAGATTGAATCCATTATACCACATTTTGCCATGCTATAGACCAGAAAGCATTAAGGTATTCGATATTTAATTTCCTTTCAAAGAAGATGAAAAGAATAACCTTGCTGTAATTGAAAGCAAATTCTAGGCATAATTAGAGCCAAAAAAATGATTTTATAAGTGATGTCTATTTCTTTTACGAATAATGCATGGATCCAGGCATTTATTCCAATTTCACAGAAATGAAACACAGAGTACAAGACTGCACATTTGCTAAACTGTCAGAGTTATTAATATATAATAACCTGAGATCTAAGAACTGATTACTTAAGGGGCAGATTATTAACAGAAGCTGAAATAACATGAAAGAAAACCAATAGGTGCATGTAGTGCAATCAAATTATCTAATGTACAACTCACAAGCACTATAGGAGAGGCTATGTGTGAAAACAAAGCACATGCAAAGCTCAAAAACTGTAACATTTATAAAAATAAAAAATGAGGAACTGGAAGCCATGAGATCAGTCAAGACAAAAAAGATGATGAGGGAGAACGGATGAGCATGCAAACATTACAACCTCCTGAAGTGCTGTTCTCACACACCACCTTCTTTGCTTTGACTGATCTCATGCCTTCCATTTCATCAATTTTATTTTTATAACTGATTTTTTGCTCTACATTGACCATTGTAGATTATATACAGGAACAGTTATTTGCCAAAGTTTTTCATAAAATATACAAAAGCAAACAAAAATAATATTAATGTTGTGGAACTGAATAAGCAGTTAAAGTCTAAAATACATGCAAGTACAGATGATACGAATATTGTACAAGCTAAATACAAAGGCAATGCATCTGGTTCTGGAATTGGCCAAAATGACTGAATGACAGCCAAGTTAGAGTTTGGTCAGAGATGCTGTGGATTATGGGCAAAGTAGTTAAGTTTAAACTTAACACTGCTGCAAAATGCAGTATAATGGTTGAGTCTACATTTACAATCCTGCATTTAAACTGCAAACTGACGAAGGCTACTTGTATGCTACTGTCTTATTCTGCACACATGTTGTAAGAATTCTGCAGGAAATCATTCTTCTTCAGTCTACTGGAATAATTTGAATGACACTCTCAGACAAGATAACCAACAGGATAAGACTTTCCACTATAAATGTTTTTTTCTCTGCCATTTTAGTGAGAAAACATTAGCCAGAAGTGTTAGGAATTGGATCATTAGCTCTTTCTGCAAATTCTCTTGGTAACAAAAGTGGAAAAATAGTTAAGGAGAAAAGGAGTGTGTGTGTGTGTGTGTGTGTGTGTGTGTGTGTGTGTGTGTGTGTGTGTGTGTGTGTGTGTGTGTGTGTGTGTGTGTGTGTTTGTAGGGGGGGGGCAAAGAGACTCCTAAAGAAATAAAAAGTCGCATTTATGGTGCTTGCATTTAAGTCTTTTCAAGGGACAGACAATACTATGCAAGAAAAGTAGACGTTAATCCAATTGAGACAATGTCTTCTGTAATTGTTAAGTGTTGTGGTTCACCTCCTCCACAATGCAAGATTCATAGGTTCATAGGTGTTTACTAGGCTAACGACCACAAAGGCCTTTTTAAGCCTAGCCATGCATCCCAAATCTCTGACAAGTTCTGATACCTTTGATAACTTTAAGCAGGAGTCTGGGAGAGGAACTATTTACAGGTTGCCTGTGTGCATTAGAGACATAGCTACCAAACCAGGGATGAATTTCTGGTTCCCTATCCAATTATCCAAGTTGCACTTGAATTGGGTTAGGGAGGAACTCTGCTTTACTTTGGCGGGGAGCCTGTTCCATACACAGGGTACGTCTCTGGGATACACACATGTCTTTCCCCAGCAGGTCCTATTTATATCACAGGCAAGGTTTAAGTCTTTAGAATGAGTAATTCTAGTGCTGTTTGCTTTGTGGATATGCAGGAGGCCCATCAGCGTGGAGTCTACAATGCCCTGTATGTCAGGCATAAGTCTCCCTTCAAAAGCCTGTAGGAGACAGAATACAGGGATAGGGCCTTGAGGCGGTCTGCACAGGATATTTTACTCATGTTCTGTATATTTTTAGTGAGGAACATCTGTAGATGTTCCAATGGTTGGATATGCCTGGTTAGGCACATACCAAAGGGGGCATTTTACTCAATGATAGATCTGATGAATGCTAAGTACAGTGGAACAATGACTTCCTTGGACTTAGATGCCATACCTTTGTTTATAACTTGTGCAACATAGAATGATTTCATGTGATGGTCAAAGTCTAGATTACTATCTATGTGTGTCTCTAAGTCCCTGACTACTGGGTCAGCTCTAAGGGGTGTACTGTCTATATGATAGTGACCAGGGATGGATGACTTCCCAAAGGATGTGTCCCAGGCAAGTATGTCCCTAGCCTTAAACAGCATTCTACCGTCACCCAGAATAATGCCTGAATACAAACAGAAAATGACTGACTTTAACAATTGGCTTAGTTTCTGGTGTCATTCCAGGGGGATCCAGTACCTGACAGCCTGGATAGATATGATCGACAGACCATGATGCTTTGCCAGAGATGCCTGCATCTGTCTCACTTGGGCTTCAGGATTCTGGCAAAGGCTCTTGCCTCCCCTATAGTTCTTTTTTTATGAAAATTGATGAAGTTAAACTACCAACATAAAAAATTCAACAAAACACAAACTAAAGGTCATGCTGCTAAACGCTAGGAATCTAAACACAAAACTGCACTCATTGCAAGCATTCCTAACCCTGGAAAATGCTGACATTTGTGTGGTCACAGAAATGTGGTTCAAAGCTGTAGAGAGTACCCCAGCCTTACCTAGTTACTCATCCTATCATACATTCAGACCACAAACTGTGGGTAGTAAAGCCAAAGGAGGTGGAGTTTCAATATATTTTAAAGACATACACACCTCCAGGCTGGTCAAACAGTATGACGCACAGGAGACACTCCAGGTGCAGTTAACTATTGACAAGACCCCTATACAAATAATAGCTAGCTACCGGCCCCCAAATCTGACCCAAACTGCCTATCCAGACCTCTTCGAATCTATCAAGATTCAACCCTTTACCCGGATCCTGGGTGACTTTTATTACCCAAACATAGACTGGAAGAACTACTCTTGCCAGAACAAAAATACCCAGAGATTCCTCGATTTTGTAAATGCAAATGCTTTGGAACAGCTAGTCGATACCCCCACAAGAGGTGATAATATCTTGGACTTGGTATTAACCAACATGAGTAGCCACTGCAGCATCCCTGCAGTATCATCCTCCCTTGTAAGATCCGACCATAAAGCGGTTACATTTGAAGTCACCATCTCCCCCGACCTCCCTCTAGCTAGGGTCAATCAAAAAAAATTCTCAAAAGCTGATTACAGCCTCCTGAGGGATGGTATAAACAGCTTCACAGCCCCATTCCCCTCTCTAGAAACTGGCACCAGTATCCAAAACTATACCAAATTACTAAACAAACATTTATATAGATGCATAGAATCAGGAATATCTGACAGGACTAAATCATCCTCCGCAAGGAAGAGTAAACCTGTCTGGTGGACATCTGCAATAAATAAACTCTATAGAAGAAGAAATACAATTGCTGACCAGGGCCAAGAAAGAGCAGGTGCCCAACTGGAAGCAATCTCTCCTTAGCCTAAACAAGCAAATAAGAGCACTAGTGAAATCCTCCAAAGCAAACTTCAAGTCCAAATTGGCCACATGTACCACAGACAATCATAAGCCTTCTTCACATATGTCCGTAATCTCAAAGGTAGCACTCAGAGCTGTTCAGAACTGATGGTCAAGGACACCACATATACAAATGCCATCGATATAGCAAACTTGCTGGCTGACAGATTCAGTGAAAATTTCACCCCTCTGTCCCCCACATCAGCAAATCAGGACATTTCCATTACCTGCCCCCTTCCACTTATATCTAGGGATCAGGTCATCACTGCTCTCTCAAAGGCAAAAAATACAGCCTGCATGCCACCTGATAACATCCTAGGCTGCATCCTACATGAACTCAGGCACGAACTTGCAGCACCATTAAGCATCCTGTTCAACCAAAGCCTGAGTACCAGTTTTATCCCAGCTGAGTGGAGGACAGCCACTGTCATCCCTTTACACAAGGTGGAGTGTCCACTGATCAGGGAACTTATAGACCGATAAGCCTAACTAGCCTGACCTGCAAGCCCATGGAACGGATTATCATGGACCTCATAAACAAAGACACTGGCAGCCTCCAAACACTCTTTCTCACACAATTTGGCTTCGTCAAGGAGAGGTCATGTCTGTTAAATTTGGTAGACTTTTTTGAGATAGTCACCAAAACCATGGATGAGGGGAAGACAGTGCACACTGCTTACCTTGACCTGGCCAAAGCCTTCGACATTATTCCCCACTCAGGCATAATAGATAAATTCTCTCAACTAGGCATCACTCCGTATGTTACCAGATGGGTAGCCAACTGGCTCACTAATAGAAACCACTGAGTCAAAATAGGGGAAGCCTGCTCAAGCAGTAGATCCGTATCGAGTGGCATACCCCAGGGTTCGGTCTTGGGGCCTCTGTTATTTGGGATATACTTTTCTGAGGTACAGGCCAAAACCAGTGGGCTATGGCTGACCAAGTTTGCAGATGACTGCAAGTTGGGTGCTGTCATCAGTTCCCCTACTGACATGGACATCCTCCAAGAGAGTCTCGCCCAAACAAATGACTGGTGCCAGAAACATGGCCTGAAGCTGAATACAAAAAAAATGCATCGTCAACCCCTTTGGGGAGAGAAATATCCCCACAAATTATCACATTAATAACAACATTCTAAGCACGCAGTGAGTCGTGAGGAATTTGGGCACCCAGATTGATAGCAGCCTGACTTTTGACCACCATGTTGCTTCCATTGTACGGAAAGCTTTCTACATGGCCCACCTCATAAGTAAGGGTATCTCATCCAGGGACAAGGAGGTCATAACATCCCTGTATTCTCCCCATATAAGGCCCATTATTGAGTACAATGCCCCATTCAGCATGTACCTCACAAAGCACATGCAGCAGCTGGAGAAACCACAGAGGTTCCTCACCAGGAGAATCCAGGGCCTCAAAAATCTGCCATACACAGATAAGCTAAAAGCCCTATGCCTCTACTCTTTCATACAGACTCCTCAGAGGTGACCTCTGTCTGGCATACAAGGTGATCTCGGACCCTCCTTGATGGGACTGCTGCATATCCACAAGTCAAGTTCCACTCGAGTAACCTGCACATGTGGCCTCAACCTGGTCTGTGGCATCAATAGGACTTGCTGGCGGGACAGATTTGTGTCCCAGAGACTCCCCATCTATGGAATAAACTCCCTCTCCACGTCAAGCAGAGTACCTCTTTACCCCTTTTTAAGAGCAATCGGGATAGCTGGATGGGAAATAGAAAATATATCCCTGGGATTCCACCCGTGTCCCTGCTGGACAGGGGCATCAGGTGCTGATTTGTCTATGTAGGGGCTAAACCCTTGGCTAGGCTTATAAGTGCCTCAAGGCCAATAGCCTAGTAACTTCCTATGATCCTATGATACTATTATGCATTTCCTGGCATTTAGTTTTAGTCCATGGCTCCGACATCAGTTGTTTGTCTGTGTCAGCCCCTCCTGGAATTTCACTTTGTTTTTCTGTTCATCCTATGATAACACTGCTTTAGTAAGAGGTTCTAGGAGTACTTTGGGGCAAACTGCTTGCATAGGATGGCAGCAGTTTACTGACGTAAATGGCCAATACACAGCAGATACTTTACATCAGTAACCCTGATTCAAAATGTTAATCATAATTTTCCTTTGTTGATAAGCATATTGCACAGGAATATTTTGCTTTACCTTCATAAAGGAGAGTAATCAAAGACTGATGAACCAAATTCACCTTCTCTTTCAGTCCCCTCAAAAACAAACATGGATAGCCAACCTCTCTTCCATCTTCATTGTGAAAGGAAGAAAAGAAAAACTTAGAAAATTAGATTGCTTTTCTTCTTCTTTCTGCTTGGATGATAAAAGAATCCATAACGTGTGGATCACCTTTAGAAGAGGTTTCAATTTATGAACATTCGCAGCTTATGAAAAATATTTTAATAGGTGACTGAAAAACTTTATTCATTCAAAATTAGCTATGTTTATCTTAAGACTGGACATCCTAAGCCATTTGTATTGTGTTCTTTTTATTGGTGAATGTTTCCAATAATGTGACCCCAGAACCAGACATAAAGCCTTTGGTTACTAAACAGCTGGACAATTTCTATGAAGTTCAGGATGAACATATATTTTTTAATAACCTATTAGATAACCCTGCAGTTTTTTAACTAAAATATCAAACAGGGTCTAACTATATTCGTGCTCATAAAACTCTTTCAGGTATAAAGACACATAATGTTGAACAGGTATAGTAAGAAAATGTACACATCAGAGCTATAACTGATGCAACCACCAGACACAGATAACACAATCTAAGAGTGAAAGTTTCAGGCAGATTGTTGACCTGACCCAGAATATACTTTATGCTTCAATAAAAAAGTGTTTCTAGGTTAATTCAAACAGCACTTGAGACAGGAACTCACACAATTAAATAAGGTTACACTTCTAATTTCTCTTTAGAGCTGAAAAGTACAGTTGTGTACCTACCATAAATGTTGATGTTCGAGTGTATTCACTGTTGCAGTCAATACACATGGGTTATCCGCCGGCAGGCTACCCACAGGCGGCCCGAGTTCCAAAGTCTTGGTCCGGCGTCAGTTGCTGTCGCCTCTTCCCTGACGTCAGTGCGCCAGGGGTATAAAAGATGCAACCAAAGCCATTTTCTTCAGTTTTTCTTGCCCCAGATGTCAGGTGCCCCCAGATAGGAAGGCTGGAAAAATAAAATTATGCCAAAAAGCATGCATGTACTAATATAAACATTTCCTTCATCTACAAGCAAATACACAACATAGGTTGTATAGAGTTGAGAAGTACAGAGAAGTCCCAGCAAAGTAAAGAGGGATGGTGGGTGGGTAACCTGGACTGCAACAGTGAATACACTCGAACATCTACATTTATGGTAGGTACACAACTGTACTATGTTCATCGTGTTTCAATGTTGCAGTCATTACACTTGGGTTGAATCCCAAAGCTGAGGTTGGGCGGCTGGGTCTAGATTGGATTTGGAGAGGCTACCAGGTCCTGCAGGACTGCAGTGGCAAAGCCTGCTCTGGATTTAGAGTAGAGAGGCAAGTGGTAGTGCTTGGTGTAAGTGTGCACTGAGCTCCAGGTTACAGCTTCTAAAATGTCTTTGGTTGGTACTCCTCTGGGAAAGGCTGCTGAAGTGGCTGTTGCTCTGGTAGAATGTGGCCTAATGACCTTAGGCACTGATTTGCCATGTTGTGCATAACAGAAGCGGATGCAGTTTCCTATCCGTTTTGAAACTGTCTGCTTTGTGATAGGTTTTCCTTGTGATCCTGCAGCATAGGCTACAAACAGTTGCTCAGTTTTTCTGAAAGCTTTTGTTTTGTCCAAGTAGAATCATAGTTGTCTGTGTATATCCAAAGCATGCAGAAGTCTCTCCCCTTTATTCTGGGGATTTGGGTAGAAAGTTGGTAAATGAATGGTTTGGTTCAGGGCCACATTGGAAACTACTTTTGGCATGAATGTTGGGTTTGTCCTGAGAGAAACCCTGTCCTGGTAAAAAATGATGAAAGGTTCCACAGCCATTAATGCCTGTAACTCTGATACTCTTCTTGCTGAAGTTATTGCTAGGAGCAGAGCAGTTTTCCATGATAAGAATTTTATATCAGCTGTGCTGGCTGCTTCAAAAGGAGGCAGTGTGAGTTTTCTAAAACAAAATTGAGATCCCAAGTTGGTACTGGTGCTCTCCTTGGGGGTCTTATGTTTTTTGCCCCTCTGAGGTACTGTCTTAGTAGAGGATGTGAAAAAATAAGAAGTTATGTACCTACCACAACGTTCCATGTTAGTTGTCTTCTCCTCGCCTTCTTTCTTGCTGGATGGTTCGGCTCCGACTCGGCCAATACTAAAGCTCGAGAGCTAATTCCACCGGCCCGAGGCTCCCCTATTTCCCACAATGCTAGGCGGTAACTACTCAGATCTCGTTTGATAGCTAAACCAAGCAGCTCTGGTCTCCATAGTATGGAGAAAAAAAGAACCCACCTCTATATAACCTAAATGTAAGCTACCACAAACATAAAAGGGGGAATAGAGGTTGTAGAACATGTGGGAAGGAAAGTCCAAAGGAAGATCCCAATATTTCCTATCGGTCTGTCCAGGCTAGGGGGAAGGAGAGTGGGACACAAGAAAGAAGGCGAGAAGAAGACAACTAACATGGAACGTTATGGTAGGTACATAACTTCTTAATGTTAAGTTGCCAATCTCGCCTTCATTCTTGCTGGATGGGACCGCGTCCCTAGCACCTTATTCCGGGTGGCCTATCGTAACAGACTCTTGAGAACAGTGGAACCAAAGCTGGCACAGTTTCTGGAGGCCATATTCAATTTGTAATGTAAAATGAAGGTATGAGGAGAAGCCCAAATGGAATCTATAGGCAGCCTGTCCTGAAAAGCTACAGATGTAGCTAATGCCCTAGTTGAATGAGCTCTAGGTCTTGAAGGCAGTTTTTGATGTCTGATTTCATAGATGATGGTAATTATAGAGGTAAGCCATCTTGAAAGGGACACCTTTGTAACTGGAAGGCCCAATTTCCCTTCCACATAAGACAGGAAAAGTTGATCAGATTTCCTGAACTGTTTAGTCCTGTCTAAATAATATCTGTGAACATCTAGAAAATGTAACTTTTGTTCCGACCTGTTGGAATAGTCAGGGAAGAATACTGGGAGATCAATCGTTTGGTTCAGATTTGTCTCAGAGGAAACTTTAGGTAGGAAGGACGGATTAGTCCGGAGGGACACCCTATATTTGTGGAAAACTAAGTAAGGAGGACGACTGCACAGAGCATGAAGTTCAGATACCCTTCTAGCTGAAGTTATGGCTACTAGAAAAAGTATTTTCCATGAGAGCAGCTTAAGAGGGCATGAAGCCGCTGTTTCGAAGGGGGGGGGGGGAGGATCAAGGATGCCAGAACCAAATTCAAGTCCCATTGAGGTGGGGGATCTTTGATTGGGGGCTTGAGCAGAAAAATACCTCTTAAAAAGGCTTTGCAGAGCTTATGGGACATGATACTGGAGTCTGAGACTACTACATGAAAATTAGATATAGCAGCTAGTTGTACTCTAATGGTAGAAGAAGAAAAGCCTAAATGGAAGAACTCTGCCAGAAAGTCTAGGATAGACTGGATAGGTGCAGTGAAGGGGTCTATATTCTTTGATGCTGTCCAGAAGGAAAAACATTTCCATTTACTATTATAAATCTTCCTGGTAGAAGATTTGTGAGAGGCTATCAGGATGTTCTGGACCGAATGAGAGATTGAAGAAAGCCTGGCTAGGGTAGGAATTGGAGAAACCATGCTGTGAGGTTGAGAGAATGAAGGGAGTGGTGCAGCTGACCCGACTGGTGGGTCAACAGATCTGGCATCGGGTCCAGATGCCAAGGCTGCTCCAATAGGTAATGATGGAGGAACGGAAACCATATCTGTCGAGGCCAGTAAGGGGCAATGAGTATCATTGTAACTCTCAAGGCGATAGCTTTCTGAATTAATTGAGATATCAGTGGAAAGGGGGGAAAAGCATACAGAAGTCCCCGTGGACTAGAGCGTCTCTGGTGGGATGGCCTGGTAACGGGAAGAGAGTGAAGAAGTCGCAACACTTGCTGTTTTGGGGAGTAGCAAAAAGATTGCAGCAAGGCTGGCCCCATCTTTGGAAGACTTCTTCCAGCACTGATTTCTTCAGAGACCACTTGTGGGGCATCAGAATGGCCCTGCTCAAATTCTCCGCAATCACGTTGGACTTTCCAGGAATGTGCGTTGCTATCAGAAAACGCTGAGAAGAAATTGCCCACTGCCAAAGTCTGAGTGCCTCTCAACATAAGGGGTAGGATCTGGTTCCACCCTGTTTGTTGATGTACCACACTACGGACATGTTGTCCGTCTGAATTGCAATAGTCCCCGTGGGAAGAGAGTGTTGAAGGGCTTGCAATGCTAAAAGCACTGCTCTCATCTCTAAGACATTTATGTGCAAGTGGCACTCGAAAGGTTGCCACGTGCCCTGGACTGTCCTGCCCTGATAATGCCCCCCCACCCGATCAGGGAGGTGTCCGTTGTCTCCATGGCGACTGGGGGGGGGGACGAAAGGTCTGCCTTGGAGAACTTGAGGTGATGTGATCCACCAAGACAGGTGATTCTTGCATGATTGAGTTATTAATATGATGTGAGACATCGGGAGCTGTTGGAAGGACCATTGAGTAAACAGCATCCATTGTAGGATCCTCATGTGGAACCGAGCTAAGGGGAGAAGGGTGATTGTAGCTGCCATGAGTCCCAATACCTTCAAGACCACCCTGGCTTTGATCTTGTTGCATTGTAGTAGAAGGTAAACTTGTTTGCGGATATCTAACACTCTTTGCTCTGTAAGTCTGGCAGAAAGATAGAGTGTGTCTAAGGTGGCGCCTATAAAGGTAATAGATTGACAAGGCGACAAGGCAGATTTTTCGAAATTTATTGAAATGTCTAGAGCTTGGCAAGTTTGAATGGTGAAGTCTCTGGCTAGAAGAAGTTGATGTCTGGTGGCGGCAGTAAGGAGCCAGTCATCTAAATATGGAAACACCTGGAATCCTTGACGTCTCAAGTGAGCCACGACCACTGCCATGCATTTGGTAAACACTCAGGGGGCTGTAGTGAGACCAAAGGGCAGGGCGCTGAACTGGTAGTGACTGGCTCCCAGCCTGAAGTGGAGAAACCTCCTGGAGCGTCTGTGCATTTTGATGTGGTAGTACGCATCCCGAAGGTCTATCGAGCATATCCAATTGTCCTGACCCAAGAAGGGAAGAATGGACTGTAGCGTGACCATCCGGAATTTTGTTTTTTTGATATAATTGTTTAACTTGCTGAGATCCAGTATAGGTCTCCAGTCACCTGTTTTTTTGGTACCAAAAAGAATTTGGAGTAGATTCCGGATCCTTGCTGGTCTGCTGGGACTGATTGGATAGCTCTTTTTGATAGCAGCTTTGATATTTCTAGTGCTGCTTGTTCCCTTAGACTGGGTGGAACATCTGGAAGGGATCCTTTGGGTTGGGAAGGGGTGTGAATAAAGGGAATTTTGTAACCCTCGGATATGATTGACTGTACCCATTTGTCTTGGGTGAGGGAAAGCCAGGCTTTTGGGTACAGTGATAATCTTCCCCCGACTGCCTCCGAAGGTGGACAGCCGGGCAGCTCCTCAGGGATGCTGAAAGGGTTTATCAGAGAAAGTTTCTCTGCTACCCTGGTTTTGCGGACCTCCTCTGCCTCTAGGGCGGCATCTATTGTTATTCCCCCCTCTGCCTCTAGAGAGGAATTGACCTTGTGCGTCAGATGAGACTCCCTGAGGCTTGCGGAACCACATCTCCCCCCCCCCTCTAACCTTTTGGATAAGGTCTAGAAGGGGTAGAAAAACGGACTCCCACGGCAGAGAGAGTATTACCTTCCACCTCGCACCTAGTCAATGTATCCTTCACCTGAGGACCAAACAATGTTGAGCCATCAAAGGGGGAAGGACGCCTTGAAAGGGTCCGCAAAATTGCAAAGCCGCATCCAGGCGTGACGTCGTAAAGCTACACCTGTGCCTGCGGCTCTACTCACCCCATCAGCAGTGTATCAGATAAGCCGCATGGAGGAGTTAACAATCGAATTCAGGGTTGTCAACTGGGAGTTCATTTTGTCTTGGAACCCCTCAGCTGTTGGATCCTGTATAGCCTCACCCATATCTTTGAGCAAATCTCTCTGGAGACGGGTGAAGTGACACAAATAGTTCAGCGACCGCATTGAGAAGGTTGCTGAGGAAAACATCCACTTACCTTGTCCATGGTCCTAGACTCTTTATTAGGAGGATGGACAGGTACCGAAGGATCGGCTAACTCCTTCTTAGTGGCTGCGGCCACCACCATGGCATCAACAGAGATACCTTTTGATAGAAAGTCCTTGTCCTTAGGGGCAGTAATAAATTTTGACGGCCTCCTTGGGGTAGGTTCCACTGAATCAGGGGCCATCCAAGCCTTCCTTGCCACCACTTCCATAAGGGGGTCAAAGGGAGGGGACACCCAGGAGGTGGAAGGGCAAGAGCCAAATGCCTCAAGGTAAACTGACTCGTCCTCTGAAGGGTTAAGAGTGGGCCAGTTCCCCCTCTGTTTCAGGATTTCAAGGATGTCAGCAAAGGAGACATCCTCAGAGGGGGATCGAGGGGAACCTTCAGATTCCTCCAAGTCAGTGTCAGAGGTGATAGACTCAGGGGAGTCAATGTGCTTCCTCTTGCACTGTCTCTTCTGAGGGGGTTCTCCTACCAGATCAGGAGAGGCCTCGGAAGAGGAGGAAATTCCCAATGGGGAAACCTGAGGAGCTGGCTCTCTGTGGTCTGATACAAGGGGATGGGTAGAAATCACCACAGGCACTGAAGAGGGAGGAGCTGACGGAGCCGACTCTGGGGTAGACACGGGTCTAGCATGCTCCGCATGACCTCGAAGGCGCCCCTACCATGCAAGGCCGGAGGTCCCCGCTCCGAGGAGACAAGGACCCCCCCGGCACCGACAGGGACGGCTCCGAGGTCAATGTCGGAGCCAAACTCACCAGCGTCTACGCTCCGAGAGGGAGAACGGGGTTGGACAAGGGTCTGATGGAGATCCCTCCAATGAGGAAATCAGAGCAGACGACGGAGCCGAAGGGAAGGTATCGGCTGAAGCACCGACAGCCAACTCAATGGAGTCGGAGGAGGAATAAAATCAGGGATGGAAATAGCCGCTGACTGTTGAGTAGGGCTATGCAGCATTTGGGCCAGTGCCTCGGACTTGAGAAGTCTATTCACCACCCTTTGTAAATCATGGTCGGACAGCCTGGAGGACTCTGATAGAAGAGGAGATCCCGGTGCGAATGTATGGAGCCGATGGAAGGGACCTAGACCTCTTCTTAGCAGGTGGGATAAGCCTATCGGAGCCGACTGAGTCTTGTCAACCTTGGCTCCAGCCAGAGCTGAGGCGATAGTATGACATCGGCTCCAGCGATCTAATGCTTCCAGGGATGGCACAGAAACTGGAGCCGACGGTCTGGAAGTCTTAAACCCCCGACCGACACAGACTGAGTCGGGGCCTTCAGGCTTTAACAAGCCACGAAAATCAATTTATTTTGCTCCTGCAGGACTCTAGGGCTGAATGCATGACATACAGCACATGAGTCCTGCAGGTGCAAAGGTCCCAGGCAATATACACAAGAAGTGTGACCGTCTGTCAGAGACATTTTCTGACAGCACGAATCACACTTCTTGAAGCCTGAGACCTTGGAGTCTTTAGACATCGTAACTTAGTGTGAAAACACAAGCACAACACACAAACAAACCCTTAAGCAAAAAATTCAGTCACACTGAAGGACTAGGGGAAGGAGAGGAAGAGGCCAAAGGCCTAAAGGTTAAGAAGGGGATAAAAAGGGATTTTAGACACTAGAGGGGGACCCGATTTAAAGTACTGAAAAACTAGAAATAAAACTATGGTAAAGGAAAACAATTAGGGGTTGAAATAGAAGTTTCTAATTAGAAAACGTACTAACCTGCCAGAGCCGGTAGAAGAACCACCTCGTCAGCTAAGCGGTAAATGAGATCTGAGTAGTTACTGCCTAGCATTGTGGGATATAGGGTGGAGTTAGCTCTCGAGCTTTAGTATTGGCAGAGTCAGAGCCGAGGTTCGGCTCCGAACCCATCCAGCAAGAATGAAGGCGAGATTGACAACTTAACATTAGGCTGTTCTGTATTGTAATGAGCTGAAATGGCAGAGGCATGGATTTTAATTGATGAGAAAGATAGGCCTTTGTCTAGTATCTCAGTTAGGTATTGTAAAATCTGAGGTATATTTGGAACAAGTGGGTCGAGCCCTTGTGCCTGGTTCCAAGCACAGAATCTCTTCCATTTTTCTGTATAAGATTTCATAGTGCTGGGCCTCCTGGCTTCTAAAATTACATCCATAACAGCTTTAGAGAGAGGTGCAGTCTGAGTGGCTACATTATCTGCCATGCTGCCAGATTTAAGGTTCTGAGTTGACTGTGCAGAATCTGATTGTTTTGTTGAGTCAGAAGATGAGGAATTTGAGGTAAAGGCCAAACTGGACCCTGAGACAAGCTCTTTAGGGTTGAGTGCCAATGCTGGCGTGGCCAGTCTGGGGCCATCAGGATCATTTTTGGCCTTTCTTGTCTGACTTTTAGGAGCACTTTGGTAAGAAGAGGCATTGGAGGGAAGGCATAGACTGTCAGAGCTTTCCAGCTGAATGATAGAGCATCCACTTTCCATGCTTGAGAGTGATAAGTTCTTGTGCAGAATTTCTATAGTTGGCAATTGTGAGGGGAGGCAAAAAGATCTATGTCTGGGCGTCCCCATTTCCTTGTTATCATGCTGAACACCTGTGGATTTAGTTTCCATTTGAGAGGGTCCATGAGATTTCTGCTTAGTTCGTCTGCCAGTGTATTTTTTGTTCCTGGCAGGAATTGTGCCTGCAGATGTACCTGATAGGTTAGTGATATGTTCCACAAGGTCATGGCTTGCCTGCATAGGGGGTAGGAATGTGTGCCCCCTTGCTTGTTTATGTACCACATAACTGTGGTATTGTCCATCTTTATTAGTAGTTGTCCTGGATGTAGTAGGTCCTTGAAAGCTGTCAGGGCATTCTGTACTGCTAGCATCTCTTTCTGATTGATGTGAAGATGCATTTGTTCCTTGGGTCTCATGCCCTGAATACATTTCCCTGCCATATGTGCCCCTCAGGCATAATCCGATGCATCCATTGTTATTGTCTGCCTGGCTGTGGTTAAGGTGAAAGGCTGTCCCTTGTTGTGGTGACAGGCCTGGGACCACCATCGAAACTCCTGTTGTAGGCAAGGAATTAAAGTTATGATTGTCTCCAGGCTGTAACAATGTTGAGTCCAAACACTTTTTAGATACCATTGTAGTTTCCTCATATGCAGTCTTGCATATGGAATTAGTAGAATGCAGGGCGCCATGAAGCCCAGGGCCTGCAGAATTTTTCTTCCAGGGAGCTGGGTCTTTGCTGCCATCAGTTGAAAGTATTGAGTCAGTTGCCTTTGTTTGTCTGGCGTGAGATAAGCCATCTGGGCAGTTGTATTTAAGCTTGCACCCAGGAATATTATCTCTTGAGAGGGCACTAGTTTTGATTTATTTTCATTTACTGTGTACCCTAGGCAAATTAGTAATCTTTTTACAAATGCCAGATGCTTTAGTAGAATGTCCTTGCTCTCTGCTTGAATAAGGCAGTCGTCCAAGTAGGGATATATTTGAATTCCTTTTTGTCTGCAAAATGCAATTACTGGTGCCAGGCATTTTGTGAAGACCCTGGGCGCAGTAGATAAGCCAAAGGGCAGTGCAGAGAATTGGTAATGCATTGAGCCTGCTATGAATCTGAGGTATCTTCTGTAAGTTTGTCTGATTAGGACATGCAGGTATGCCTCCTTGAGGTCCAAAGTAACTAGCCAAGCCTTCTTGCCCAGCATGGGTAGAAGCTGCTGTAGTGTTAACATTTTGAATTTTGGAACATCCAGGAAAGTATTTAGGATTGACAGGTCCAGTATTGGTCTCCAGGCTTTGTCCTTTCTGGGTACTAAGAAAAGTCTTGAGTAAAATCCTTGCCCCTGTTCTTGCTGTGGTACTCTTTGAATAGCTCCCATGTCCATGAGAGCAGCAATTTGTTTTTGCACCTCTGCCCATTGGTTCTGTGGCAGGTCTGGCATGCTTCTTGATTTTGGAAGCGTGTGAAAGTGGAACCTGTAACCTTGAGAAACAATATTCAGTGCCCATTTGTCCTGGGTGATTATGTGCCAATTTTTTGAGAAAAGTGCTAGCTTTCCCCCTAGGGGTGCTGCCAAAAGGTAAGTGCTTGGCATCTGTAGAGGGAAGTCATTGGGACTGTTTCCTATAAGGTTGTGATTTGTCTTCCCCTCCTTTGGGGGCTGAAGCACCCCATTGTTTAGGTCTGTAGGAGCCTTGGGGCTGAGATCTGCCTCTTGGGCATCTGTATCTGCCTCTTTGTGGCCTGTCTGACACTGGAAAGGATCAATTTTTTGAAGGCCAGTTTCTGCTAAACCTGGGTGGTTGAACCTGTAAGAAATCCTTTGCTGTG
This sequence comes from Protopterus annectens, assembly GCF_019279795.1. Lineage (NCBI taxonomy): Eukaryota > Metazoa > Chordata > Ceratodontiformes > Protopteridae > Protopterus > Protopterus annectens. The sequence goes on from NC_056727.1 coordinate 858,836,802, forward strand.
CTGCATTGATTTTGCTTTATCCTCCATTTTCTTTAATACCTCTTCTGCCTTAACACCAAACAAAGTATCATGCTGTAGTGGAGCATCCAATAATTTAACTTTAAAATGGTCAGGTAAACTTTGTTCCTTCAACCAAGCATGCCTTCGAATAACAGGGCCTGTAACTGCGTCTCTACAAGAAGCCTCTAATGAATCAAAACCACATTGTAAAGTATGCTTTCCCACTTGTTCAGCTGCATGCAATAAATCCTGCATTTCCTTACTGTCATGACTTTCTGAGATTGAAACCATTTTCTGCTTTAACAATGACATGAGATACTGTTGATATTTAAGCATGTGAAACTGGCAATTTAAAGCCCTTACAGCTAAAGTAGCAGAAGTGTAAACTTTTTCCCCCATCTGTCCAGAGCTCTGGAATCTCTATCCGAGGGGACAGGATTTTTAGCAGTGGAAGCCTTAACCCCTTTAGGACCCTGAGAAATTGTTTCTGGATCTGCAGCAGGGTTTTTGTAAAGAAATTTATGAGAGTCAGGGACCCTGCAGTACCTGTCTGGCTTGACTGGTGCAGGGGGTAAAGAATCAGGAGTCAGACGGGATTCAGAGAAAACATCATCAACAATATCAAGCACAGGGGGAATAGCCAGGGGCCTGTGTTGGGGCAATAAAAGAAAGTCTCTGAGCCTTTTCTTGGATTCTGAATAATCCTGGCTCTCCCAATGGAAATACTCCCTCATGGTGTGCAGGGTTTCCCCAAAAGAATAATCCTCAGGCGGAGAGGCTGAAGGTATAGACTCTTCTGCATCAGAGTCCTCATAGGGAGGGAGAGAGTATCCCTGATCAGAAGAAGAAACAGAGGAAATAGAAACCTGGTCAGAGGAATCATAGTTAGTGTCTTGCCTAGGCCTTTTGTCAGGAGGGGGATAGGAACCCCTGATTAAAGTAATCAGGTCTTCGGCCATTTTAAGCATCTGTTTCTTTGGCATGGATGACTGTTCAGTAGAATGCTGTACTTGTTTCCTTGTCTTGAATGGTGTTTTTAACTCTGCCTTGGCTGCTGTAGTGGGCTTAATTGTAAGCTGTGAAGGTCTGAAAACACCCTCAGAAGCCGATGCCTGCTCAGCGGCTCTGGATCCATCTGAGGGAATAGTTTCCGTAGGCCCAATACCTTGAGTTTCCACAGGCCTTGGTGTCTCCATGTGGCTGTCGGATAGGGCCTGTGGCTCTGAGGTAGCGGGTGTCAGGGGCTGCAAAAACGCCTCACTGAGAACCGGCGACTGGCCTAGAAGAGGCTTCGTCGACGGTTTTGGACCTCGGATGCCTGTCCTTTTCTTTGTCTTTCCGTTTTTTATAAATTCCAGTTGTCGGTTGTTCTGACGGCATTATGTAATTAAATCTCCGGCCAAAATAATGTAAAGCAAAATCAAATCGACGTTTAATAGTGCTTTTGTTGAATCTAGCATAAAACCGACAACTAGTAACGTCATGGTCAGGGCCTAGGCAAGGAATACAGTAAGAGTGAAAGTCCTTATGAGGTATTTGCTTCCCACAAGAAATATAATTATTAACTTTTACTGACATCGGTCTGGAGCAAGAAAAAGTTTCCCCAACGGGGTACTTAGCTTTATTGAAGACTTTGGTTCTGAAACTCAATTTCGAAAATCTCAGGAGTCGGCTGACCGGCGCTTGCGAACTGCTTTTGCTTCGGGCACCGCACAGCAAGAAAGACTGAAGAAAATGGCGTCGGTTGCATCTTTTATACTCATGGCGCACTGATGTCAGGGAAGAGGTGACAGCAACTGACGCCGGACCAAGACTTTGGAACTCGGGCCGCCTGCGGGTAGCCTGCCGGCAGATAACCCAAGTGTAATGACTGCAACAGTGAAACACAATGAACATCCATTGCTACTGTTATTAGTATTCACAACTTGGCTATGTGCATAGCCCTTTGCAAAGGACGTAAATTACACATTATTAGATAAATCATTTTTGCTTGACTATCCTTCTATGAAAGTCTAAAATAATTCAAAGATAAGTGTAAACAGATGTTGCATTATGCCACTCCCATATCTTTTTGAAACTGTCCCATTATATTCCAGCTTCTTTAATGGGAGCAGATAAATCAACAGTGTCACCAGCAGAAGCAATTCTAGGAAAAGCAATATGCTGTGAAGGACAAATGCTGGCAGACCCTGCAACAACAAAGACCAGGGCAATAGGATAAAACCTGCAACAAAAATCAGTGAAAAAACATCAGTTATGTCTTTAACATCATCTTGGATCCTTTTCATCCAAGTCCGTCCAATACAACAGTTGGGTACCAAGTCAGTCCTCAGATTTGATCCAGCCATTAACTAGTAGTCTAGTGTTCTAGCTCCTGCAAACTTTATCCATAATCCTTTGAGAGCAAGGACTGTTTCCTGCTTAACTACCACAAGCACTATGAAAACAGCAAATACATTGATATGACAGAACTATGTCAATTTGGCAGGGAGATGGAAGGAAGGACATCATATCAGAGAGACTTGGATGAAAAGGATTCAGCTTCCAGTAAGTACATCACCATCATCATAATCATCATAACCCCCCTTTTTACCATTTTTTTTTCTACATGGGATCAGGGTGTCATGTTAGTTGTTGCCATCTCTCTCTGTTCAGTGCCATCTGCTTGCCTTCTACAACACTCATGCCCGACTGTCACAGATCTTCTCTCACACAGTTCGTCCACCTCTTTGCTGGATGTTCTTTTTTCTCTTGCCTTCTTCCTGTCTGTCCCAAATCTTCTTCACCATATTGTTTTCTACACATGTGCCTGAACCACTGTAATCTGTTCCCTTTGACCTGTTCTGCATTTGGAGCTGCTTTGGCTTCTGTTCTTACATCTTAATTTCTCCATTTGTCTGACGGTGTGCATCATACCACCCATTTCAGGCACTTCATCTCCTTCACTTCTTGCTTCCTCAACTGCTCTGCCTTTACTGCCAAGGATTCTGTACCACACAGTAGTACTGGTAACACAACTATTTTGTACACCTTACATTTTAGCTTCTTTGGGATTATTCTGTCATATACTATACTTGACACTTTGTGCCAGTTGGCTGCAGCCCGACTGATTTTAGCTTTGACCTCCACGTTCAGACTTCCCTTCTCCTCAACAATCCCTCCATGATACTTGAAGCTGTTAACCTGTTCCACTATTTTCCCTTCTATCTTAATTCTCAGCTTCTTCTGAACTCCACCATTTGCTGTCATTACAACTGTCTTATCTGTACTCAATTTCATCCCATGTGCCTTCAGTTTTGCTTTCCATTCCCTTATCCTTTGCTGAGGTTCTTGCTGAGAGTATGCAGGTAATGCCACATTGTCTGCATACAGCAACTTTGTTGATCTGTCCCGTCCAACCTGTTTGCTAATGTAGTCCATCACCAGTATAAACAGAAGTGGGCTCACAGCTGAACCCTGGTGCACACCCATTCCCACTGGGAACCCCTCTATGAGACAAACACTGCTCGCACTTGAGTCACTGGGTCCTCATACTGAACCTGCACTAATTCTACTAATGTTTCTGGGACTTTGAACCACCACTGGATTGATCAAATCAGATTTCTTGAGACCTTGTCATATGCTTTCTCTAAGGCTATGAATGCCCAGCTGGACTCTTTCCTGATCTCTAGCTTCTTTTCAACTATGCGTGTAACTGCAAACATCAAGTCAGTTATGCTGCATCCTGATCTGAATCCAAACTTGCTCATCTCCCACCTTACATTACACTACTCTGCTTATTAATTTATCAATCACCTTCTCTAGAACTTTCATGCAATATGGCAGGAGTTTGATACCTCTGTATTGTCCACGGTTGTGACTATCCCGTTTGTTCTTGAACACTGGCACTAGTATGCTTATTCTCCAGTCATCTGGGATATGCCTTACTCTCCACACTGCTCTGAGTACCCTCAGAAGCCATTTCTCTATGATCTCACCTAGTATCTTTATTATATCTGTTGTGAACTCATCTGAGCCTGCTGCTTTCCCTGACTTCATTTTCCTTACTGCTTCTTCTATGGTGGGCTCCTTCTCTTCTCTCATTGTAGGCTTCATCTGGAGCAGTACAGCTTCCGTGGGGTTTTCTTCATTCAGAAGCTGCTGGAAGTACTCCTTCCATCTGCCTTTTATGTCCTGTGGACTCATGAGCAGGTTGTTGCTGGCATCATTTATGAAGGCTGCCTGAATATCTTCATTATCTTTCTGTCTTTGCCTTGCAACCTGACATAATTTCTTTGTGTTCTCTACTGAGTCGAATTCCAGAAGTTGGTAGAGTGCCTCTGTTGCCTTGTTCTCTGCTATTGCAACTCCTTTCTTAACCTCTTTGTTAGCCAAACAGTATTCCTTCCAATCCTGGTCCATCTTTTTTTCTACCTCCTACTTTTTCCTGCATTCCTTCTTTCTTTTGATGACTTCCTGGACTTCTGCATTCCACCACCAACTTTCCTTATACCCCTGGTTTGGCCACATATCTGTTCTGTAGTCCTCATACATGCTGTTTTGAGGCACTGCCATTCTTCTTTAACTCCACCTATTTACTTTTTTCAAGTGGTACTAGAACCCTAGTTCTAGCACAAAATGATGTGATCAATGAGGAATTAAACCCAGAAACAGTCACCAAGGCCATTGTATCATTGAAAACAACTTAAATGTAAACCCATACATTACAAGATGGGTGAGTGACAGAACCCACAGAAACAGATAACTGGTGCAGAGCCATGGCCTAAAGAACCCTGAGCAATTTGTTGAACTGTTGTGCTTTCTCTTCAGTCAACTTCCAGGCCTTCAGCTGGTCTCTGATGACCTTAGAGCCTTCTCTGACCACTGCTTGCAGCTATTTGTGGCAAACAGTGGTTTATTCTGTGGGCTGACTGTTTCACTGGGGATAACTTTGCAATAACTGATTCTACCCTTGTGCCCTTTCCTTACTAGGAGGAAGTTTACTTGAGCTGCATGTTGGGCACTCTTGTATGTGACCTTGTGACTGTCTCTCTTTCTGAACCATTTATCAAGCCATTTGCAGACAGAAGTCTAGAACTGTCTCTCCTTTATTCCTGTTGATCCACCCATGTGGACCATATCGTGTTCTGTCTGTCCCATTATGTGCATTCAAGTCACCCATTATTAACACCAATCCATATTGTCCTGGTTTATCTAGTAGGTTTTGCAACTGATGTCTGAATGCACTCTTTTCATCACTATCACAACTCTGATGTGGGACATAGGCTGAAATTATGAATACTGCCCAATCATTAGGTTGGAGTCTGATTGCCACAAATTTGTCACAAATTTGGATGACTTCTCTCAATGTCTTCTGAATGAAGTCTCTCCCACACCGCAATTCCCACACCATTTCCTACCTGTCGTCCTCCTGAGTAGTGGACTCTGGATCCCAAGCCAAGTGGTTTGCTGTACAGCCCTTCCATTTTGTCTCCTGGATACATAGGATGTCCAGCCTTCACCTTATCATCATGACATCCACTTCCAAGCTGCATCCTCTCAATGAACCTACATTGAGTGTAGCAATTCGTAATTCATGTTTGGCAGGTTGATTAGTTTTACGTCCAGTTTTTGCTAAACAGTGCTGTCCCAGGTAACCCAGGCAAGGCAACTGGACACTGTCTGGCCAGTAGCTTGTTGACCCAGGGCTGCTGGGCTTTATGGCAAGCACAAACTGGCCAATAGGACACATACACCCCTCCCACCATTAGCATAGGTCCCCGGCATATGTTGGAGTATTCCTGGTCATCTTATCACCAGCAAATACTCATGCCCATTTGGCGACATTATTTAACATGACCGAATCACGTATAGCCATATTTTCACTGTTGAGTGGCCAGCTCTGCCAAGGTGCACAGTTTAAGATGAGAGACGAGCAGTTTGGATTCAGATCAAGATGCAGCACAACTGACCTGATGTTTGCAATTATACAGATAGCTGAGAAGAAGGTAGAGATGAGGAAGGAGTCCAGCTGGGCACTACAGTGGATGTCCAAAGCAATTTTTTTTTTTTACAACTCTTCCCCCTCTAAGGCAGCATGTAGAGTCTGTGCTGCTGCCCACAGCATTATTCTTTGGTGAGCTTCAGATGGAACCACTCAGCATATTTTTCAGTGGTAAGAAGAAACTTAAATAGACAAAGGGAGGATATGCAAACTCCAAATTGACACTGGCCGGATGTCAGAGTCAAACCTTTTACCTTATGCATGGGAGGTTATGATCTTAACCATTATGCAAACTGATCTTCCAGTAAGTACATAACTTATATATCCTATTTCAGCAGTCTGATCTGAAAACTGGGAAAGAATTTAAAGCTATCTTAGAAATTGGGTGGAATCATGAAAAGACACCTCTAAGAACTGATACACTAACGGCATCTCTGGTCCTAGAAACAGTGTCTAGCTTGTAATGTTTAGAAAAGGTGTAGTGTGGACCAAGTGGCTGCTTCACAAATACCATCAATGGAGGAGCTTTTGAAGAAGGCTGTAGAAGAAGCCATGGTCCTTGCAGAATGGGCTTTAGGTCTTGAACTCAAAGTCTTGTTGACATTGGCAGAGTAGACAAATGAGATGTAACTGGACAGCCATCTGGAAAGATTTGGTAATTTTTGATCCCGATTTGTTGTATGAATAATTGAGTATCCTTTCTGAATGATTTGATTCTGTATATACAGAATATGTGTTGCCTGTGAAGATCTAAATTATGTAATAGGCACTTTCCCTTGTTGAAATAATTTAGAAAAAACAAAAGCAGGTTGATGGATTGATTAATGTTGTTTTTGGAAGCCACTTTAGAAATAAAGGAAGGACTGTTTTTTAAGATAACTATATTTTATGGAAGATCAAGTAAGGAGGAGAAACACACAAGACATGCATTTCTAATATTTATCCAGCCAATGTAATGGCTACAAGGAATAGTGTTTTCCATGACAAATATTTCAGGCCCATAGAGGAGTTTGGCTGAAAAGGTACCTTTGTTAAAAGCTTCCAGAGTCAAGTTCAAATTTCAGGGTGGTGTGGGGTCCTTAATTACAAGACAGAGGAGAAACACTCCTTTGAAAAGGGTTTTGCACAACATATGAGATGCTAACATGCTATCTTGAAAACCTAAGGATTTCTACCTTAATTTTTTTTGTTAGGAGAGGAACATTATATTG
>NC_056727.1:858846495-859023995 GCF_019279795.1 Protopterus annectens
GCACTTTGTGGTGGCATGACATTGGGTTTTGTTTTTTTCTTTTTTCTATGATGCCATTTCTTTAATTTTTTTAAATTTGCCCTTTCTTTGATTTTAACAAATAATTCCTTTGGAATTAGCCCCTCTTTACGAACAAACTGGGCTTTAGGTGGTATGTAAAATTTTAGTTCTTTTAAAGAGGGTTAACATTTCGTAGATGTAAGATTGTTATAAGAGGTTAAAAGTGTTAGTGATGAGTTATTATTTGTTCAAAACTGTTAGTGTGAAGTAGTATGTTGTAGTGTTGTGGTTTATGTGAACAGTAAACCCCCCTAGTATTGGTTTTAGGAGGAGAGTCGCAACCAGATTTCCACCCCTGCTGCTCAAATTATTTTGGAATCCAGAGGATAAGAATAGGTTAAGGTTTTTTCAAAGGATAACCTCAGTGCTCTGATGTCTTCTCCCACTGCATATTCTCTTTGCTCATGGTCTCTGCCCCTTATTGATCTTGCTTTGATGAGGTGCCCCTTGACTTTTAAATGTAGCAGTTAGTTAGAAAATGTTGCCTCAAGGTATGAGTTTGGATGGGGTTGTTTTCTTGAATGTAGTCCTTGTGGAATTGCTTGATTGTGATGTGAAGTTCGTGTGTGTCACTGTGTGTGTGAATTTGTGTCCATTCGCTGGTGAATTGATGTGTGTAAGGAACCATATTAGGTTGTGTTCAGAGAATAGAGTCATTCAATAAGAATGTCATCCAAATAACGCCTGTAGATCAGAAGTGTGTCTTTCCATGGGGGTATTAAAACTATGAAATAGAAGGAACATGCAATACTACCCATATGTAGAATAATTTAACATTAAGATGCCCCCATGGCAACCCTTAAACTGTCGGTATAATTCACCATTAAAATTGGAAAGTTGAAGTTGTTCAAATCTGTCTCATTTTGGTAAGCAAGGCCTACATTTTGTTACTGAGGTTTGTCTTCTGGCCTAGGCCTTGGATGTGACAAAACAAACCCTTTGATGAGGATGTCTGGAAAACAAATCTCTTGGAGTCCACTGGAGATTGGGCCAAAATGGGGGAAGGGCAAGAGGTGGGAATGAATGTCCGGAAGTGTCAAGAATAAAAAAAAACGTGGGGCACAAAGACGGTATTCAGAGGGCTGTAAATCAATAAATTTTCCCAGGGCTCAGTCACATTGTTTGCTCCTTATACCCTCGGTCGGAACAGTGGGAGTTATTCCGTGGGTTGGTGGTTGTGGGCTTTGGTACATTAAAAGTGGGCTGATCCACTGTATTCTAGTTGTAGACGTTCATTGATGGCCTGTTGTAATAGGAGGTCACTAAGATAGTACTTAATCTCAAAGGCTATATTGACTCAACCAAAGGCTACTGCCTCGCCAGACATCTGCCACGTGCGTCTCGTATGTGCATGTGGGTCAGAGTCCTCCTTGAACATAAGGACAATTCCCTTTAGAAGGTTTCATGACCCTGATTTTTTATCATGCAAGTGTTCAATAAAATTCATTTCTTTGGTGTTTTTCTTTTTCATGAAGAATTTTCTGAAGTATATACTTTCCTGATTCTCTCATTCTCCACTAACTTTCAAAATTCTCATTATTGGGGTGTAGTGGGGGTTAAGACTTGGGGGTTGAGCCATGGGCCTGCTGCATTTGCCCTTGCCCTTTAAAATTTTCCCTAAAAGAAAAGCTCTGGTAAATTTAAGCTCTCTATCAAATCTTGTGTTAAATTCAGCTTATGTAGTTGGGACAAATGTAGCCCAGATAAATGAAATCAAAAAAATTTGTAGGAGGGTTTCATTTGTGTAATTGTATATGGCTATATGGACTTTAGCAGAGTTCCGGTTCCTTTCTTCAAGGTCGTGGATTATTCTTTGCTTTCCCATTAAACAGCTAAGTGATTCCAAATTACAAGTGAGTAAATTACAGAGGTAGCACACAGAGTTTTGCATCAGTTAATGGGCCTATCCATTTGGTTTCAAGAGATCTGATTTGGCACCTCCCTCATGTACAGGCTATTCTGATGAAGCATGGGGCTTACTGTGAGAGAGCAGATGTATACGCTTCTATAGCCACTTGAGCCACTAACTGAACTCAGGTCACTCATGCAATAGTTAGGGCTTTCTCTCTCTCTATAGCACAGAACTTTCTATAGGGTCATTATCTTGAGCCAAACATTTTAATATTTTGTAAAAAAATGCCCTAGTGTACACACTGGAATGCAATTCAACTGAATTTATGCAAGAGCAATATATGGAATGACTATGCAATGTAAACAAGTTAATATTTCAATTATTTAAAGAAAATTTTAAAACCAACACAAATGGCAGAATTACTGCTGTTTTGATACTGCAGCATATCTGGCATAAGAGAAGGCACAGAGGAACATTAAACAATAGTATTACACAGATCAGATGATAACCAAAATTAGTAAAAAAAATGACAGGAACTGAAAAAATGCCTTCTGTCACCAAATGAAATCTGACTGAGAAAGTATTGATTTAACATCAACTCCGGATGGCATATGAATGAAACACTAGATGCGCAAAGATAGATAGGATGCTTCCTCTACAAAATTCTACTCTAAACTGAAGAAGCCAACCCTGTTATGTGATAGGCTACTTTGTACTTTTAATGATACAGTAAATCACATATATACTATTTGGTGCTCCAGCTCACACAAATTAATTGCCTTCCCTGATAAAAGTGTCAGTATAAAAGCCTCCTATTAAAGGCCTTTACATCACTGCCTGTTAAGGATAGTCTATTTAAACCCTCACTGAAATCTATTTTTAGTTTTTTAGTCCATTCAAATTATGTATTTACCTATTTATTTTTTACCTTTCGACCAATATAAGATTTTCATTTTGGCAAGTTTCTCTTCATCATATTTGTTACTGATTTTTGTTTGTATGCTGCCCTGGATTAGGTACCTTAATAAATACAGAGATGAAAAGATATATATAAATATATATATATATATATATATATATATATATATATATATATACACACACACACACACACACACACACACACACACACACACACACATTAATACATACATACACATATACATACATACACACATATGTACATATAAAGACAGAGAGATAGGCAAATTAAGTTCATAAAAAACATAAATAGGCATGCAGAACCAAAAAAAATTATCATGTTTAAAAGGCAGTCAGAAGGCTAATGACACTGAATAGTAAGAATAAGTGAAGTGAAGTCAATATGAAACCTATGCTGCCCCACCAAGCACATATGCTCCTATGTTGGAGATATATGGCACGTTATACATGTGTACATTATTAAACAAATTGACTGCAGTATTACAAAAGACAAATAACAAATCCACATGCTTGCTTCAAGAACCCTCAAAATAAAATTAAAGAATAGGAACACTTGAAATGGTGTCATAGAGGTAATAGAGTCCCATCACCCTTTGCATTCTGTAATACTTTCTACCAGTTCAACATATGTCCTCACACTTCAAAACTGTCACTCTAACTATCGCATTATTAAAATTAAAACTTTATTAGGGAGCATATGGCTGAACATAGTTTTATAATACCCACTTCACCTCATTTAAAAAGAGTTATGTACGTACCATAACTTGGCATCTGTGTTATCCTTCATTATCATTCATCACCATAAGGTCTAGGATCCTATATCAAATTCAAGCCAGCAATATACTACGGACAGATCCAAGGCTCTAGCTCCTCCCTCTCCCATGATGCCCTCCTGCCCTCTAATACCCAAATTGAGTTGTTGTCATGTTCCTAAAGGCTAGTCCTGGAAGAGTGGAAGGAAAACACTCCAACTTCCTCCATGATTCACAAGGTAGGGTGATGGCGGGAAGGAAAAATGTGATGAAAAATGATGTAGGATAACACAGATGCCAAGTTCTGGTCAGTATATAACTCTTAATCTGATGTTATCCCAGTCATCATTCATCACCATAGGGTCAGAGTCCCCACCTACCATTTACCCTGGGAGGCCTCAAGGCAGGACATGCTGGAGCACTGTGGAGCCAAATAAAGCCCTGCTCCTAGAAATCAAGTCTATCTTGTAATGAGATATAAATATGTGAGGATTAGACCAAATGGCAGCAGCACAAATGTCATCAATAGAAATCCTGGTCAAAAAAGCTGAAGAAGTAGCCACGGACCTCGTAGAATGAGCCTTGATTCTTCCTGGAACTGCAAGATGGCTATGGTCATAGACTGTGGAGATGCAGCTAGAGATCCATTTAGAGATAGTGGCTTTAGAAACAGGATGACCACATCTATTAGGGGAAAAGGCCACAAAAAGCTGCTCTGACTTATGAAAACCATCAGTCCTATGTTGGTAGAACCTTAATTGTCAATGTATGGCCAAGATATGTAGAATGTACTCTCCTTTGTTGGAATAATTATAGAAGAACACTGGTAGCTGAATACATTGGCTCAGAGTAGATTCAGAAGCAGTCTTGGGCAAGAAAGATAGATTCATCCTGCAAGAGACTCTGACTCTGTCCTTGTGAAAAATCATGTAAGGAGGAGTAATGGTATGAGCTTGCAGTTATGAGACCCTCCTTGCTGAGGTAATAGCAACCAGGAAGGCTGTATTCCAAGACAGGAAATTGAGATCACAGGAACTAGCAAGCTCAAAATGACTCCTAGTCAGAGATTGCAAAACCAACGTAAGGTCCCAAGGAGGCAAGGGATTTTTATTCGGTGGTCTAAGCAGGAAGACACCTTTCATAAATGCTTTACAAAGCCTAGATGTTCTCATGAAAGTTAGAAATCTCAGCCAACTGAAGCTTGATAGCAGAGAAGCTTGCTCCCACTTGGAAAACAGAGTACAAAAGCAAAAGTATGTCAGAAACATAAGCACAAAAGGGATCCAGATTTGTGCTCTTGGCCCAGATAGAGAACCTTTTCCCCTTACTACTACAAACCTTTCTAGTGGAAGGTTTCTGGGAGGCTAGAATAATACACTTAATGGAAGATACTAGCCTGGACTGTTTTACAATCACTGGAATTGGAAAAAACATGTGTTTAGATGAAGGGACTGAAGGTTTGAGAGAGGAAGTCCCAATGGATGGGAAATCAGATCCTGACAGGAATCCAGTACGCATGGCAGACACTTCAGATGATGCATGATGAATGGGAACCACAGTTGATGAGGTCAGAAAAGGGCAATGAGGATAAGGGATGTCCTCAGGCACTACACCATCTGTAGGACCTTAGGAATTAAAGGAACAGGAGGATAGGCGTACAGGAGACCCGGAGGTCAATTATGGACTAGAGCATCCCTCGGTGACTCCACCGGAAAGGGAATTCGGGTGAAGTATCTGCATTTGTGGTTGGCTGGGGAGGCAAAGAGGTCACAGTAAGGCTGACCCCTATGGTTGAAAATCTGCTTCATTACTGAGAGATTGAGGGACCACTCATGAGGACTCAAGACTGATCTGCTCAGATTGTTGGCCAACACATTGGAATCCCCAGGTATATGCATTGTAAGAAGAAAGCGCCCAGAGGACATCGCCCATTCCCACACACTCATGGCCTTTCTGCACAATGGGTAAGATTGTATTTCCCCCTGTTTTTTGACATACCAGACCACAGCCATGTTGTCTATCTGAACTGCAATCATCCCTTGAGGGAGGCAATCCTGAAAGGCTTGCAAAGGATAGATGAAATTCTCTCTCTTCTAGGACATTTGCGTGCAACTTGTTCTCTACAGGGGACCATGTACCTTGGATGATCTTGCCCTGAAAATGCCCCCCTCCCCACCCCAAAAGGGAAGCATCCATGGTCACGGTGGTTGTGGGCAGAGGGAGAGAAAACGGCCTGCCTAGAGTGAGATCCTAAGACTGAAGACACCAAAGGAGGTGACATTTGCACACAGGCATCAGTCTTATGGTCATGAACAGGGGATGAAATAGAGCCAACCATTGAACCACTAAGGTCCACTGCAACACCCGTATATGGTACCTTGCCAGGGGAATGAAATGAATAGCTGAGGCCAAGGATTTGAGGGCGTGAAGAACCAAGTGAACCAGGGGATGCGACAAGTCTAAGATCAGTGTGACCTGTTTCCAGATCAACTGAACCCTGCATAGAGGCAATGCTGCAATCTCTGAAATGGAGTCTAACAAAACTCCTATGAATTCCAACTGTTGTGTGGAGACCAGATTGGATTTCACAAGGTTGACGGTGATCCACAACCGACGGAAGAGGGGAAGGACATAATGGATTGCTTGTAGCAGTCAATGCCTCAAAGGTACCATGAGAAGCCAATTGTTGAGGTACAGAAAGACCCGAAAATCCTGCAGATGCAGGTGAGCCACTACCACTACCATACATTTGGTAAACACCTAGGGAAGGGTAAGGCTCTGAACTGGTAAGGCTTGGCCCCCAACTGGAAGTGAAGATGTCTCCTGGAACACCTGCATATCTTGATGTGATAGTAGGCATCCTGGAGATCAACTAAGCACATCCAATCATCCTTGCATAAAAAGGGCAGAATGGACTGAGCAGTGACCATCCGGAACTTTGACTCCTAGACTGAAAAATTGAGCTCGCAGAGATCCAAAATAGGATGCAGGTCCCCCATCTTTACTGGTACTAAAAAGAAGCCAGAATAAGTACCAGACCCTCTTTGTCCTGCTGGGAACTCTTAAATGGCTCTTTTTAGAAGACGTTGTTGAATTTCTTTGAAGGCCAACTCCCTCTAACTGGGTGGAATGTCAGGGAGGTAACTTCTCATAGGAGGGGGTTCTGAAAAGGGAATGAAATAGTCCCTGGAAATGAAATTTACACTCACTGATCAGAGGTGATATTTGTCCAGGCTAGTGGGTATAGAGAAATGCGACCCCTGACTGCTTCCAGGGCAGAGCAGCCTGATTTTATGGCTTCCCCCAGCATTGAAGGTGGTGTCAGCCATTGAAACCTCTCCCCCTGCCTCTGGAAGAGGAGTCATCAGGAGCTTCCGGGATGGGAGAATGTGACTTCTGGAACCATATCTTCCTAGTTCCCCGCTGGGTCATAGAGAAGGAGCTATGGGGAGTAGAAAGCTTGATCTTGACCGCAGACAAAATCTTCCCTTCCTTATCACTGAGGGTCAAAGTTTCCTTCACTTCTTCTTCTTCTTCACCTTCTTCTTCTTTCAGCTGCTCCCATTAGGTGTCGCCACAGCAGATCAACTGTTTCCATTTCTTCCTGTCCTCTGCATCTTGCTCTGTCACACCAACCACCTGCATGTCCTCTCTCACCACATCCATAAACCTTATCTTAGGCCTTCCTCTTTTCCTGTTACCTGGCAGCTTCATCCTTAGCATCTTTTTCCCAATATACTCTGCATCCTTCCTCAGCACATGTCCAAACCAACGTAATCTTGCCTTTCTGGCTTTGTCTCCAAACCTTCCAACCTGGGCTGACCCTCTAATATACTTATTCCTAATCCTGTCCATCCTTGTCACACCCAGTGCAAATCTTAACATCTTCACCTTTGCCACGTCAAGCTCTGACTCCTGCCTTTTTGTCAATGCCACTGTCTCCAACCCATATAACATAGCTGGTCTCACTGCCCTCTTGTAGACCTTCAGTATTCGTCTCTCACAAATCACTCCTGACACTCTTCTCCACCCACTCCATCCTGCCTGTACTCTCTTCTTCACCTCTCTTCCACATTCACCATTACTCTGAACTGTTGATCCCAAGTACTTAAACTCATTCACATTTGCCACCTCTACTCCCTGCATCCTCACCATTCTTCTATCCTCCCTCTCATTCACGCACATATATTCTGTCTTAGTCCTGCTGACCTTCATTTCTCTTCTCTCTAGAGCATATTTCCACCTCTCCAGGGTCTCCTCCACCTGTTCCCTACTCTCACTACAGATCACAATGTCATCTGCAAACATCATAGTCCACGGGGACTCCTGTTTGATTTCAAAGGTCCAAAAAGACTACAACCATCGAAGGGAGCATTGGTAAAGGACACCTTGATGGGTTCTGCAAAGCCACATAAATGTAACCAGGTATGACATCTCACAGCGATGCCCACATCTGCTGCTCGAGAGGTAGCTTCTACAGCATTGGAAATTAACCTCATTGAGGAATTTACAAGGGAAGTCAGAGTGGATAGCTTGGGAGACATCTTATTAAAGTCTTTAACTGGCAACAACTCTGTAAGGGAACTGGAAAGCTCTTGGACCAAGTCTTTTTGGAGGCAGGTAAAATGTGTCAAGTAACTCATCCCAAAAATAACTGAGGTGTACACACTCTTCCTAAAACTGTCCATCACCTGGGACTCTCTGTTTGGGGGATGGACCATGGAGCTCTGCTTTGCCAGCTCTTTCTTAGTGGTGGCGACAACCACAATGGCATTGACTGGGTCACCTTTGCTTCAGAAAGAACAGTCTGCAGGAGGGCTAAGAAATTTGTCTGCTTTTTTGGGGACTGGTTCCACCATGTTCAGCTCCATCTAGGCCCTGTGGGAGATCAAATCTATTAACTCATCAGCAGGGGGGACACCCAGAAAGTAGACAGGCCTGTCCTGAAGGTCTTTCAGAAACACGGACTCCACCAAAGACGGGGTTGGGGAGACCATCTACCCTTCTGCTTCAAGATTTCAAGCATGTTCCCAAAGGAGACATCATCGGGCAGAGATATGGGGGGGCCCATCTCCTTTATCAAGGTCCATGTTCTTGGTGAGGGACTCCAAGGGGGAGTCCAAGTGCCTCCTCTTGAACTTTCTCTTACAATGTACCTCCTCTGTGTGAGGCTCCTGGGAGGACTTTGAAGAAGCAAGGACTCCCAGAGGGGAGGGAACCCCCTGAAGGCTCAAACAGGAGGGCTGACCCTGGACAGGATGGGAGGCCTCACCAGCTGAAGTACAGAGAGACAGGAATGGACTGAGAGGTGCAGTAGATGAAACTACAGGCCTGGAGAATATCCTCTCTACCAGCTGGAAAGCAAAGGGTATGGATGAGGTCCCATCCTTCATGTCCGAGGGAGAAGTCCCCCAGAGAGGAAGGACGGGCCTGGAAAAAGCACCATGACCCCAGGCTGATACTCGTCCGGAGCTATCGAAGGCTGAAGTGCCAAGGGAAAGGGACCAGTCTGAGTGAACAGCATCAAATCCCACCCCCATAGAGCTGTCATTGACCACTCAGGCATGGGGCTCACTCCATTCCAAGGGTGGAGGAACAGAACAAGCCAGGGACCCTGACAGGGTTGAGAAAAGGGGGACACTCGGCCTCAGTGGGATCTGACCATGTGCGTCTGGGTCCTGAGATTCCAATGCCACTGGGGTTGGAAGAGAAGAATGAGTAACAGGGAGGGGCAAAGCCCCCCTATCCAGATGGTCAGGAAAAGCCAGGAGCCCTAACTCCATTCAGGCCTTGAGGAAGCTCCTCCTCCTCCTGTCCATATCCTAGGGTAAGAGACTCCTCGAAGACCTACAGGAGGAAGAGGAGTGAGATGATTTAGAGGGAGATAAAACTGACTTGCTGCGATGTTCCGGAGTTCAACTCCAAGGCTTTAGAGCCGATTTAACTGCTGTATTAGTGGTGGAAGGAACATCTGCCTCCTCCAGCAGTATAATTAGATCTGGTGAACCTGTCGGATCCGAAGGCTGAGCCTGACCCTGCTCAGGGCCAATGGCCTCTGATCTGGAGAGGCCCTGGATCGGATGGCTTCATGGCTCTCTTCTCTGAAGACCTAGGATCTGAGGTGGAGCAGACTGAGATCAGATCTGGGGATGTAGGATCTGACAGCTGCTGTTTCTTATGAGGAGCAGAAGGCAAGGAAGGTATCTTCCTCTTTGGGTCAGCAGAGGAAGCCTTCAAGGGGGAAACAAAGGCCCCCCCCTGAACCAGACCTTTTAAAATGAGCTTATTACAGAGCTCTGCCAAGAACGGGGGGTTAAATGCTGCACAAATGTTACAATCAGCCTCCAGGTTCAGAGCGCCCAAACAATGCACACACTCCTCATGCGATTCAGAAAGGGGCATCTTCCGACCACACAAAGAGCATTTCTTAAAGGCTGAGGGCTTACCAGCTATAAGAAAAAAGAGAACTAAGCACGTGCACACACACACACACACACACACACACACACACACACACACACACACACACACACACACACACACACACACATCAAAACACGGACAACCAACAGGGAAAGCCCAACAGCTAAGGGAAAAAAAGGGCACCAAAAACTACACTAGCAACAAACTCACTAAAATGCTAGACTAAGGGAGAGGAGGTACTACTGAAACTAAGATAAACTGCTATAAAGAGATAAGACCCATAAAACTACACTAAACTACACTAACTAACCCAAAGCAATTAGTCAAAAAACACTTATCTGCAGCCACAGCTGAGGAACCATGTCTGTAATGAATAATGGCAAATTAAATCTGGGGGTTAGAGGGCAGCAGGGCATCATGGGAGAGGGAGGAGCTAGAGCCTTGGATCCATCTGTAGTATGCTGCCAGCTCGGATCCGATATCGGATCCTAGACCCTACGGTGATGAATGATGACTGGGATAACTTTAGATCCATTTTAATCTGACATCTGGAATAGCACAAAATGACACACAATATGCCAAGTCAGACTGTTGCCATGAGGACAGAGTCTCTGTCTGAAATTCCATAATGCATGTTTGAAGTTTCTGGAAGGCTGATCAAATATGGGCTCTAGTGTACTGAGCAAATAAGGCAATACTGTTCTTTATCAGTGTGTTGAGGCTGAGGATGTGATTGTATCAGTCTCAGCTACACCATATAGGGAACGTTAAAAACAGTCATGGGCATCAGGAATCATTAAAACATTGCAAAAGTACAAACAGCCATTCTAAGCAGGGGATGATATAAGAGGGAGTATGCATGCACATCCTCACTACACTGATGCACTATATTTTGGTGTCAGAAATTCAGGCCATTCCACAAAACTCCAGCCATACCTCTCAACCTCATAGCACAAGACGTGGACAAAAACTAAAATAATCGAGGGACAAAGGCCCAAAAACAGGGACATATTTTAAATGTTGCTCTTATAAATGTAGAAAGTTGCTAGAATAACAGAATTTGTATTAGCATTCATTTCCTGAAAGATATGAAGCCTGAAACTGAAATATATGCCATTATTTAGTGAATTCAAGCTGACGCAATTTGCTAGAAAACCACAAGTTTTATAAAGAATAAACCAAAAATATGAGCTAAAAATCTGGACATTCTATGAAAATCTGAACAGTTGAAGGTAGGACTCCAGATACAGATTTGCTGCATCCAAGACTGTTAGTAAGCTTCAGAGCCCCCCCAAAACCTTTCTGTGTTGGAGGGAAGCCTTCTAGCTTATCATTAGGAGTTTTAAGCACTAGGTACCTATCTACCACAAGAGGAGTGATTTTTGGCCCAGAAATTGTAGTCTATTGGCCATTAGGGCAGTTTTTTCCGTCTCTTTCAACTTTCTGGTTTAAAAGCCTGGATTTGCACTTGTTTCACACCTTTCCTGTAACTAGTCTGGTCCAGATACTGTTTGCTGTATCCTGGACTGTTTGTAAGCGTCTGAGCCCCCACAAGCCTTTCTGTGTTGGAGGGAAGCCTTTTAGCTTATCAGTGGGAGTGGTAAGCACTAGGTAGTCTATCTACCACAAGAGGAGTGGATTCTGGCCCAGAAATTGTAGTTTATTGCCCGTTTGGGCAGTTTTTCCATCTCTCTCAACTTTCTGGTTTAAAACCTCTTGTTTGCGCTTGTTTCCCACCTTTCCTGTAACTAGTCTAGTCCATATACAGACTTGCTGTATCTGGGGCTGTTTGTAAGCTTCTGAGTGGTGCCAAAGTCTGCTCTTCAATTTTTTCCTTACATCTGCTAGTTCTCTCCTCTCCTGCACTTTTACTAGCTTATTAGTCTAGCACTTTACCAGACTTCTTGTAGCAATTATTGTAGCACACAAAAGTGCTACCAGCACTAAACGTTCTACAAAAAAACAGATACAGTACTTATTATTAATGCCCACCCCTCCAGGCATGTCTGAAGGTCAGTTCCCTGTGCTTTCTCCTATTAACCTGCTGAACTTGGGCATTCTGAGGCAATGTAGCAACTGCCTCATGTACACTGACAACTCCCTCGTCTTACCTCCCAACACTCAGACTTGCGAGAGATACAAATTGGAAGCCACGCACTCTCCAGCCAAGACCAGAATAGCTGGTCAAGAGGAGCAGGTCAACACTTACACCACACTGCATGGAACTCATAGCCCTCCAGAACACACACCAGCATTGCCTTCATATAAAAACACAAACCACACACCCACCTTCATGGAGGCTCTCAATAAAAATCTACCCGAACAGCAGAGACCTCCAAGGCAGAAACTCACTCGACCACAACACAACACTAATCATGAGATGCATAACTCTACTAAACAGTGTGCCACTCAACCAAAGCTCCTAAGGCAAAACTGCATGCCCAACACACTAGTCATAGGTGACTCAATAGTGAGGCACAAAGATGTCCCACTCATAAGGCTGAATAAGGAGAAAGTAACAGTCAGCTGCCTGTCATGTGCCAGGATCCACCACATAACGCACTCACTCAGGTCCCCTCAACAACAGGTACAAATATGACTTTGTCATTGTACATGTGGGTGTGAATGACCTGAGATGTACCTCCCTGGACTACATGAAAAGAGACACAGAGTAGCTCTCGGATTATGTAGCCCAAGCGGGTATGACCCTAGCCCTGAGCAGCATTCTACCATCATCCAGAATGATACCACAGTAATAAGCAGAAAATTACTGATTTAAATAATTGGCTAAGTTTTTGGTGTCATTCTAAGGGGATCCAGTATCTGTCTGCCTGGGGTGGCATGATTGACAGACCTTGATGCTTTGCCAGAGATGGCCTGCATCTGTCACCCCTAGGCTTCCGGATACTGGCCAAGTCTCTTGCCACCCCTATAGTTCCTTTTTTAGGAGGTGTTCCAAAGACCAAATTACCACCATAACAGCTACAAACAAATGCAATCTGAGGGTCATGCTGCTCAATGCTAGAAGTCTAAATCTCAAAATGTACTCACTCAAAGCACTCCTTAAAATGGAGAACATCAACATTTGTGCTATAAGAGAGACCTGGTTCAAGGCAGCAGAAAGCACCCCTGCACTACCAGGCTATAACTCATTCCACACCTTTCGGCCCCAGAACTTGGACCAAAGCTCCAAAGGTGGTGGCATTTACATATTCGTAAAGGATGTGGACACCTCCAGACTGGTAGCCCAACATAACGCATCAGAGATACTTCAGGTGTAGCTAACATTGGGTAAGAGAGCAAATCAGGTCATAGCCTGCTATAGGTCCCCAACCATGTCCCAAGACTCACACTCCATGTTCCTAAGTACCTTGGAGAATATTAGGGTCCAACCTAACACTCTCATATTAGGTGACTTCAACTACCCCTCCATTAACTGGGAAAACTACTCATGTACCAATACACTTGCCCAAAGTTTCCTGGAATTCATTAATTCCATTGCCCTGGACCAGCTTGTTCTTACCTCCACTAGAGATAGAAACTTCCTTGACCTGGTCATTATAACATGGGTGACTGTTGCTCTACAGCAATATTCAGCTCCTCCCTGGTTAGATCCTACCACAAACATATCACCTTGGAAATCCACATCCCACCACCCCCCGCAAAGGTAACCACCATGAAAAACTTCTCCAAAGCTAACTTTGGGCTCCTAGAAACAGAGGTGGCTAACTTCACGGCACCCATGCAAATGGAGAATAGCTGCATGACCACCAAACCATACACCAATGCACTGTACGAACATGTACACAAATGGATGGATCTCGCCATACCCAATAGAACCAAGATGCACTCCTCAAAAAAAAGGAAGCCAATCTGGTGGCTCCCTGCCATAAACAAACTCTACAACAGAAGGAAGAAACTGATGTGGACTAAGGTAAAGTCCCAAGACTGGAAAAACTCCCTTATCAAACTCAACAAAAAGTTGAGATCCCTCATCAAATCCTCTAAATCTAGCTATGAAAACAGAATTGCAGCAGATAGTAAAGACAACCACAAGACCTTCTATAGCTATGTAAAGAATCTCCATGGCAATACCCAGATTTGCTCTGAAATACTGCACAATGGTACCCCCTATATCGAGCCAATAGATATTGCCAATATTCTAGCTGACAGACTCAGTGCAAACTTTACCCCCCCTCTCCTCCAAAGGACCAATCACAATACCAGTAGATTGCCATGCACCCAGTAGTACTACAGCACAGGTTAAAACAGCACTGTCCAAGGCCAAGAATACAGCTTCTATGGGACATGACAATATCCCTGGCAGTGTTCTACATGAACTACAGAGTGAACTGGCACCTCACCTGTATGTCCTGTTCAATCACAGCCTCACCTCAGGCTTTATCCCTACTGAATGGCGCACTGCTACAGTCATCCCTCTCCCCAAAGGAGGTGTGACTACAGACCCTGGGAACTATCGCCCCATTAGCCTGACGAATCTGATATGCAAAGCTATGGAATGCATTACCATGGACCTAATAAACAAGGATACAGGGAATCTCCAAACTCTGGATCCCACACAGTTTGGTTTTGTGAAGGGTAGATCATGCCTGCTCAATTTGGTCAACTTCTTTCAGTCAGTCACCAGAGCTGGTGATGAAGGCAAGGTGGTTCATACAGCCTACCTAGATCTGACCAAGGCCTTTAATACCAATCCCCACTCAGAAATCATAGAAAAACTCACTAAGCTAGGCATCAACCCCTATATCACTAGGTGGGTTGCAAACTGGCTCACAGATAGAACCCACAGTGCGAAAGTAGCTGACTCCAAGTCAGACTGCCGACTACTCACAAGTGGAGTCCCACAGGGTTTGGTCCTGGGTCCTCTCCTGTTTGGTATCTCTGAAGTCCAGGCAACATGAAGGGACTCTAACTGTCAAAGTCTGCAGACGATTGCAATTTGGGAGCAATTATTAACTCCCCAAGTGATGTTGACATCCTACAGAATGGCCTCACTGAGACCAACGACTGGTGTCAGAACCATGGCCTTAAGCTCAATGCCAAAAAATATGTCGTCATCACTTTTGGGAAAAACCCAGTTCCCGTAAATGACCACATTGATGGCAGTCCACTGAACACAGAAGGCATTATAAGAGATCTTGGGAACACATTTTGACAGCAAGCTCTCTTTTGATCACCACATTCACCACATTGTCACTGTGGTCAAAAAGTCCTTCTATGTGGCACATCTCATTACTAAGTGTTTTGCATCCAGGAAGAAAGAGGTCATTGTCTCCCTCTACTCTTCCCTCATTAGGCCAGTCATCGAGTACAATGCCCCATTTGGCATGTACCTCACTAGACACCAGCAACACACTGGAGAGGCTGCAAAAGTAACTCACAAAGAGGATCCTAGGCCTTAAACACTTGTCCTATATGGACAGACTCATAAAACTCCAACTATTATCTATCTCATATCGCCTACTTAGAGGTGACCTCTGCTTGACTTACAAAGCCATGTCTGACCCAGCTCTGTTAGAAATGCTACATCTAAAGAAATCCTAATCCCTCCACACCATACACACCAGAGACCTCATTACCACAATCAACAAAATGTACTGGAGGTACAGGTTCATAACCCAGAAACTGGCCATGCTATGGAACAGACTTCCCATACATGTCAAGCAGAGCACCTCGCTGACCCTCTTCAACCAAAATCTTTATGAGTGGATGGGAAATAGAAAATTCACCCCAGGGATAACTCCAGTGGCTCTACTTGACAGAGGCACTGGGAACTAAGGTCAGGTAGCACGATGCCAGGGTAATCCTATGGCTAGGCATGTAAAGGCCCCAGGGCCATTAGCCTACTACACACCTATGAACCTATGATGGTCTTAGCAGTAGTTCACCAGTTCTTCCTATCTAATGGTATGTAAAACTAGTACAATAAAGCTAATTCCCCAATGTAAAATGAGAAGCCATACCCACAGAGATGATATGGCATATAAGGCTATCAGGTTAAAAAAATAAAGGCAACGCAGTCTGTATGTGGCCAAAGCTTAGTAAGGTACCAAGCCCTCAAGCAAAGACAATTTAAGTACATTCATACTACACTGGGAAATGCAGTCAGACTAATTATCCAAAAGTAATTGTGCTTTCAGAGTCAGGAAAGGAAGATTCAGGGAAAAGGTGAGCTGTAGTGATTTATCCTTTAGATATGTGCCATACTGCTTCTGAATTACACTTGCTGTGGATGTCATAATTTCTATGAATCGGCTAAGGCCAAATTAGAGGACACAGGGTAGCACTGTTGTTCACATATAGTACTAGGGTAGTACTGTTGATCACAGATAGTACTAAGGATTGCAGATGGACAAGGATTGTTCGGCTTGCAATATGCTCTTTGGCACAGAGTGCAAGATAAGCCTTAGCACCAATGTATATCTTTAAACTTGGAATGTTGGTTATCAGAGTGCAAGTGCGGGAACTGTATGCTATCTATCAGGTTATTAACTGCAGATCAGTAACGTAGCCAGTCTGCCCAGTCTTCTGTTTCATGGTTTTAGCCTGGTATCAGAAAACAACATTTTGCTAAACCACATAGTTTCAGATTTACTTCATACTGGATGTTAAGCCAACTACATAACATATACTTACTGAGACTCTGAAGCTCTTTTCTTCTGCCCAGCCATCACTAATACTGACTTTACAGACCTCATTCCAAAGTCATAATGGTCCTAGAAAAAAGAAAATATGTTCATAAAAGTAAATCAGCTCAACTTTAAAACATATAATGTTCTTAGAAAAAGACAGAAAGATATTTTCATTCACATAAACCTGCTCAACTTGAAAAATACCAAGCAGCAATGAAGCACCTTATTTGATATTAATACTGCACAAAATAATTAGTTTTACAGTCAACTGAAAGGAATATACACACATAAACACTGTAGGAGAAACTGGCTTTGTAGACTGCAAACTGCTCAAATCTATAGCTGTAGTTTGTCATATCTCTTGCTGACATTACACTCACACCTTTCCTTCCTTGTGAACTTACATGCACATTCACTCTGAGATTCAATAAACTCTATGTAGGCTTTGCGCATAGCCTACACAGAGTTTACATGTGTGCGCGGTGGTGCGCTGCAGTGCACAGCAGTGAGCAAAGTATATTTATGCCATGTACCATTTTTAAGTGAGGTTTTGTGGCTGGAAACAGTGTTGCTGGCCAGGAAACTGTGTAAGCGAACATGAATAGCATTCCTGTAGAAACTGGAGCACTGATGGTCCACAGTTTTGCACGGAATGCCACAATGATCACCCGGGCTTTACAAATAGGTCTCAATCTCTTAGTGCAAGACATCTAGATAAATACCAACATAATGGAGGAACAATGACAGAGAAATATGGACATATTTGACATTTTTGCCCTATAGAAATGTGCTAGAATAACCAGTGGGTTGTGTTAAGATACATGTTCTTAAGGATTTTAAGTATAAAACTCAAACGTATGCAATATTGAGTCACATCAGTCCTGAGATTATCCCAGTGATATGCAAAAGCCACAAATTTGATAAGGAACACATCTGTTCATTCTGTGAAAATTTTGACAGTGGAGAAATATGAATGCTAAGTACATAGTCCAAACACAGTAGAGGACAGTGTCTCTATAGTGCAGAGTACTGTGATATCTCATTTCTGGCATTCTGTACTGAAGCTGTTTAAATGATCTGTAATGGTGCATGGTCTACCATGTAAAATAAACACTCAGGAGAAGTGTGTGTATTGAATAGGGATACACAAATGAATTGCAGGAATGAACACAGGGAAACAGGACAGGTGAAATGACCTAATGTACAGCAGATGAGGGCATGTCAATAAAAGATGGTTGTAGCAGCAACACCAATCACATATCTATATGGTACGGTAGGGACTGCACAGTGAAAATGTGTATTATGTGACTGTCACACAAGGTGGCATTACAATGAAGAGGATGTCTGCGTGACAGAAACATCCTCACATGAATCATGCAGAGAACATATATCAGGGATCTGACGTACAATTGGGGTAGGGCGCATATTTATTTAAATAATGTTTACTGGGAAAATCTTACTAGGATAGAGCCCATTTTCAGTGGAGGCCTGTGTCTTTGGAATGTGGGAGGAAATCAGAGCACCTAGCGGAAACACACGCAAACACAGAGAGGACATATAGACTCCACACAAAAGGCACTGTAGCCAAGAATAGACCTGGAGAACTTCTTGCTGTGAGGTGACAATGCTAACTGCTGCACCACTGCACCACCCAATATTGTGAAGCTGTGTAAACTGATTTACCTGAAAATGAGTGTAATCTCAGTAGAGGTCTCCAGCAAGTGGGACACAGGTAAAAGCGCATGGATAACATTAAAAGAACCAACCACAATCATGGACAATATCAGAAAGATACCACCAGTAATATCATGCCTCTGACATAACATCTGTGATTTAGAGTGCCCACAGATGATTCTGCACACACTTGTACAACTATTATGATGTGTACACATTCTATGAGGGTAATCATGCACACTGTCCTGGCACTGTAAAATCTGCTGGAGGTGTTAGGAGGGGCACTGTTATACCTGTATGTGACATTATAAGCAATACAGGCTAGTTGACTGGTGTACATGGCAGATATATATGGCACAATACACACTGTCAGAAATGATATCCATGCCATTAATGTTATCAAACACCTATATATGTAGTGTGTGCATCATCAGAACAGATAGCACACATGCATCTGGTGTAACAACTTGATTGGTGTTCTGTACCATCAGACAGTCATGTTTATGCCATAAAAAGAATACCTAGGTATGGCCAATAAGTTGTATAACAGTTCACTGTGACAAAGGGGTACACATCAGTTACACATCAGGGGAAGATGCATAGGGGGGTATGTGAAGAAGAGTGTAGTGTACTCAATAATTGGTGTGATAAAGGCTGGGAACTATGGCGGTATTATGGCCCCTGATGTGGATGTCCTTCCCATGCTCAGTACTTGTGTTATATACAAGGGGGTAATCAGCAATGTGACCACATGCTGGTAGATGGTCCACTTACCATCTACTCCAGGACACAGTTCACATACTTATTGGTCTGCGCATAGGGTGTGATGTCCATATTGCACTTGAATTGTGTGTTTGTTTTCCTGACTTAACAAATCCTCCCATGTTTTCTTGTCATTGCAGGTGCTGTCATGGCTGTAGCAGCAATGTTTGGTATGTGTTGATACTGTCTGTATTATACTAATATCACAGTGGGAATTAATGATTGCCCACAATCTCTAGTCCTTCAAGCAGCTGTCTGGACATGTATCACCTATGATGTCCATCACTTAAATAATGGACAGGAAAGGGCCTAGCAAACAGCCCTGATGTATAGACCTGATCACTGGACCTGAGATATAGGTCACTTCACACATTTCAACATGGTAAGATATCATGTATATGATACACTGATCTACCTACTTGGTGCTATAGCTATTTATGGTCACATATGACAGTGTTGATCGAACACCTCAGTGTGAATTTGTATCAAATGCCTTGACCTGGTCAAGTTCCACAAGATGATAATGTTGTCATCATGCATGCCCTCCGTGACCTCTTTGAGGGCATCTATCAGATGTAACACACATAATGTAGCATTAACAACTCAGACAGGTCCATTGCACAGAGTTGGGATATTACTAGTGTCCATTTAGAAAAGGTCCATGATGACATATTGGTCTACCTCACAGTTGAGGAGAGTCAGGATGTGTCTATACATGCATGCATCAGATGTTGCCCTCCCAACTCAGATGGATGCATGTTGCTGTACACCCTTCTATGGGAATATAGCCTGTGTGGAGAGTGCGTTGAAGTGTGTATTCAAACGTATCAGAAAGTTGTGTGTGCTGACTCATCCCATAGGCAATCGGTGACATTGTCACAACCCTTGATTCTGTGTGATAGGCCTGGATGAAGGTAAGACAGTGCATACTGCCTACTGTGATCTAGCCTAGGGTTTTGACATAATCTCCCATGCAGGTACTACTGACAAAGTCTCCCAGCTGGGGATTAACCCTTACGTCACTAGATGGATAACCAATTGGCTCACCGACAGAACACATACTGTGAAAGTTGGTGAATCAACCTATACCAGTACAGCTGTCATCATTGGTGTACCCCAGGGATCTGTGCTTGTCCCTTTACTGTTTGGACTCTATTTCTCGGCAGTTCAGGCTAAAGTATATAGCCTTTGGCTTAGCAAGTTTGCTGATTCTTGTATATTGGGTGCTATCATTGAGTCCACCAATGATGATAATATACTACAGGAGGAGCTAACACAGACAAATGGTTGGTAACAAAGCCACATGATTTACAAATAAATGCAGAAATGTGTCTTTATTTTGTCCTTCTGAAAAGTGGAATTCCATGTTAATTACAGTATTGACAACAGTTCTGCTATGTTGAAACTCAGTGATGCAAGCACTGGGAGCACATGTATATAGCAATCTGAACTTTGACCACCAGGTGTCCACACTGGTATTGAAAGCCTATGTTGTGCACATCATAAGTCATACCATTATATTCAGATAGTAGGACAGTCTGACAGCACTGTACTCGAACCTCATCAGAACACTTATAGTGTATAATACTCTCTTTTGCATGTACCTCACCAGTCATATGCAGAAGCTGGAGAGATCACAGGGCTTTCTCATCAAGAAAACACAGAGCCTACAAACTATGCTATGATGTGTGTGGATAGATTGAAAGCCATGTCACTGTAATCTGTATCGTATAGGATGAGGTGACTTCTGCCTGGCCTCCAGGCCAGTCTCTGACACTGCCTGGTGGGAACAGTACATATCACAAATCAGATATAGCTGACTACATCAGTAGTGTCTGTTGATGAGAATATGGTAATAACAGTGTCCCATGTACTGCTGTAAAAGCCTCTCTGTAATGTAAAGCAAGAGCACAAATGCACATAAATGCACACACACACACACACACACACACACACACACACACACACACACACACACACACACACACACACACACACACACATGAGCACACACACACACACACACACACACACACACACACACACACACACACACACACACACATCCATTTGATTGCAGTGAGCATAGAACCCCTACCTAAGTACACAGATTACAAACATCTGTATTTAAGGCAAGAGCAACAGCTCAAGTCTGACATGGAGTGCCTCAGTCAACTCTTTATAGTTGATTACACCAGCAGTGTCTGTTGAGGAGAATATGGTAATAACTATCCAACATGCTGGAGTAAAAGGTTCTCTGTAATGTCAAGCATGAACACAAGTACACACGCATGTACACACACACACACACACACACACACACACACACACACACACACACACACACACACACACACACACAGTTGCTTGCACTGAGAATCAAACCCCTACCTGAGTAAACAGTCTGCAGAACTCAGTACTTTACACAAGCACCAGAGCACAAGTCTGACTTTTACAAGACTGTAGGTCAACCTATAGTGGATGACATCAGCAGGCCATGATGGAGAGAAGATGTTAAGAGGCATGCATGAAATGGATGTGTAGGCATGTGCAAGTATCAAAATACTGTAAATCCACTGCATTGGAGCAGTAACTGTAGGTTAGACACTTCTGTTTTTCTCTCTAGACATAAACACACACATACAGTTGACTGCAGTGAGAACAGAACCCCTACCTATCTAAGCACACAGACTACAGAACTCAGTACTTTATACAAGCACCACAGCACAAGTCTGACTTTTACAAGACTGCAGGTCAACTTAACGTATAGTGCATGACATCAGCAGGCCATGTTGGAAATAAGATGTTGGGAGGCCTTTATGGAAATGGATGTGTAGACATGTGCAAGTATCAAAATACTGTCAAGCCATGGCATTGTAGCACTAACTATAGAAATACACTTCTGCTCTTCTGTCTAAACACATACACACACACAGTTAACTGCAGTGAGAACAGAACCCCTTCTAATCTAAGTACACAGATTGCAGAACTCAGTACTTTATGCAAATTCCATGGCACAAGTCTGACTTTTACAACACTGTAGATCAACTTACAGTGCATGACAGCAGTAAGCCATGTTGCAGAGAAGATGTTGGGAGGCCTGCACATGTTCATAGCTTCATAGTTTCATAGGAGGTTACTAGCTTAATGGCCCTAGGGAGTTTACAAGCCCAGCTGTGTAAAAACACAAGTACCCTTATTGAGCATGGTTAGATGGTCATTGTCAGCACAGTGATTTTGTGAGCAGCACCGAAAGGTCCTGTCCATGAGGGATATAGGTGCCACCCTAGGGGTGAATTTACAAGCACCAATCCAGTTGTCAAGGTTACGTTTGAATAGGTTCAATGAGGAGCACTACTTCACATGCAGTGGGAGCCTATTATAGAGAAGTGTCAATTGCCAGGAGATATACCTGTCTCCCCAGAATGTTCTGTTTATGTCACAGGCTATGTTGAGATCCCAGCAGCAAGTTATTCTTGCCCCATTTGATTTGCAGATGCCCAGCATTTCCAGGATGGCAGGGATTGAGACTGCTCTGTAGGCCAGGCATAAGTCACCGCTCAGCAGCCTGCATGATACTGAGTACAGTGACAGGACTTTCATTATTTCCATGTATGTCATGTTTCGGAGGCCGTGGATTCTCGTGGTGTTTTCTTTAGTTGCTGCAAGTGTCGGATGAGGTACGGCCAGAAGGGAGCATTATACTCAATTAGTGGTCTGATAAGTGTAGTGTACAGCAGAACTATGACCTCCCTGGTCTTGTATGTGGTAGCCTTATTTACAAGGTGTGCAATGTAGAATATGTGTCTCACCACTATGGACCTATAGTGATTTAAGTGTAGATTGCTATCAATATGTGTTCCCAAGTCTCACAACTGTGTGTGTGTGTGTGTGTGTGTGTGTGTGTGTGTGTGTGTGTGTGTGTGTGTGTGCGCGTGTGTGTGTGTGTGTGTGTGTGTGTGTGTGTGTGTGTGTGTGTGTGTGTGTGATATATATATATATATATATATATATATATATATATATATCTTTAACGCAGCTGTGAATATGTGGTGACGTGTGTGAATGTATGTAAATATAAATATACACACACAAACATTAACTGCAGAATAACTGTTAATGTTTGCCCCCTTACTCAAAGATAATCATACCGCAGATGTTCATCCTTGTGGATCCTTTACTTAACAATGGTTCAGCAATGAAACAAGCTTGTTGATATCATAACGCACAACCCTAGAATGGCACTTTTCAGCTAGTGGGTTAAGTTGTCCTAATTTGTATGCATTAAAGACAGGTATATTTTGACTCCTGAGTCATTAGTTGTTCTGCAATAGTGTCATCACTAATTTAGACATAATATACCTTTGTCTCCTACCAATAGCATTGTTCAGTCATCACTAGCCAATGCTGTATATGCAGTAGCCATGGATACATGCTAAGATTTCCTGCCAGTGTGCATCCCATGCTATTTCCATTGTACTGGTATGAGTATACATCTTTGTCCTTGAAGCAGACATGCCCCTCCAAGGAATGTAGCCTTAATTGCTAGAAGTATTGCCCTGGACATGGGGTGAGCCATGAGATGAGTGGGTATCAGAGAGTTTAGTATAGCAAGTGCATAGAAGGCAAGACCCTTGCCTCATTTCATATTTTTCAGGTTCAGCTTAGTATCAACCTCTACTCAGCCTCCTTTGTAGGAAGGAAAGTCTCAAAGCACCTCTGCATTTCTCTCCAAATGGCTCTTCAGCTGTGTGGATCTTTTCTGTACCCTGAACTCTGATATTGCACATGGAAATTGAACCTCTTCATCTTTCTGTAATACTAACATAAATCTGGACGACTGGATGGAAAACAGAAAATATACCCCTGCGATTCCACCTCTGTCCCTACTGGACAGGGAAAACAGGTGCTGACTTTGTGGGAAGATGGGTGAAATTCTTGGCTAGGCTTATAACGGCCTTCGGGCCAATAACCTAATATCGTCCTATGAACCTATGAACACTGTGTTTGAGCTTAAAGTGGTGCTACATATATCATTATTTGCAGGGTCTATATTACAAAGTCAAACAATCGAACATTAAGAGTTAAACGCAGGGAAAAAATCGCTGGGCCGTTTTTGGGACTTTGTCATTTCCTCCACTGTGGTGCGATCTCAGAGTTGGTATATTTAAGTAGGGGGGTGTGGGGATCAAAGCCCCCACTTTATTTTGTGATTGGAATTGTTTTTTTTTCTTTGTTTTTTTTTTGTTTTTTTTTGCGGAGCAGTGATTTTTTTCCTTGGAAAAAATCGCTGTTCCGTGTGTTCGACATTTACTGTTTTAAGTTTTTTTGTGTTCAATAAAAGAGCATTCGTTCCTTTTATCATTTGAAGTCGTGCTACAGACCCTAATTAGCAGGGGTACTTCATTGTCAAAGGGGACAATGAGGCATTGTTTGCTTTAAGGTTCTGTCCATGCGTTTTTTCCACCAATCATTTGTCTGTGTCAGCCCCTTCTGTAATATGTTAACATTATTGGGGAACTCTATATAACTGCATTCAGTAAACAGTCATCTGGAAACTTTGTAAACCACAGGTCATCTACCTTTGCCTGGGCTTCAAAGAAATTGTTTCCAAACATTTGAGGACCTAGCAGAGATCATTGTGATACTCTACTGGTAAGTGGCTACTGGTAGAAGTGCAGTCCCCAACTTTGACAGTATCTTGTCTGTCAGTGAGCCAGTTGGCTATCCAGCTAGTAATGTATGGGTTAATTCCCAGATGGAAGATTTTATCTATATTACATGAATGGGGGATAGCAGTATGTCCTGTTATCCCTCATCCAGGTCTTTCGGGTCAGTATCAAGGAAGTCCACTAAGTTTAATAAGCAAGATCTACCCTTGATAAAACCAACATGGATTGACTCAAGTGTCTTTAAGGTCATCTATGTCCCTGTGGATAAGGTTCATGCTGATTCCTTCCCTAGCCTTACAGATAAGTTTTTTTTGGCATATGGGTAAATAGTTCTAGTTCTGCATGTTACCAGTTTGATGTGCATTGCATGTCACACAACACTGGATATTAATTTCTGTAGTGTAGGTGATATATGTGTGGAAAAAGTACTGAGACAACAGGGTTGCAGTGTTTGGGGCTAGGCAACACATGGCTGTATTGTAAATATGTCACATTTTGTTAGATAGGGCCTTCAGATTGTTATGTTTCCACATATAATTTCATGTCATAGCAAGGAAATGGACAGAAAACAGCAGCAATATATAATAATATTTACTTTTCCATAGTGCAGTGAGCAGTGAGTTTGCACGACAGTTGGCAAAGTGTTCGTACATGCAAGATGCACATTTCCAGTACTTTCCATGTTTACACGTAGCTAAGCAGTGCACAAAAATGAGCCGCATTGCTAAAGTCTGAGAGTTAGTACTGAGTCTATGCAACACACCTTATGTGACTCTGTGGCAGCAGGTATGAATGCACTGACACATTTCTTTTGCAGCCCATATAATACTGGGTTTGAATCCAGGTGTATCTAATACTTTCACATACTTTTAAATAGACATTGATAATGCAAGGACATGCATTCTGTATAGTAAAGGTTTTGCTGTGTCTTGGCATAGCTCAGCATGTTTAAGCAGCATTGCCTGGAACTAACCACATCATTTTGCCACCACTCACCATTGCTGCACCTACACACAAACATGGAGCCCAATAAGTGAAGGAATCCATTCCTTTTTCTGCTACTTATGAGTGTCATGTGTGATTCTATTCTTTGACCAAATTAAGGTGGAGAAAATGGGGTAGATAGGAAAGTGGTGAAATGGGTAGAAACCAGGGGGAGGAACCAAGGGAAAGCAGTACAGTAATGTGCAGGAGGGAGGTAGGAAAGAACCATAGCTATCCATTTCTTTAACAGTGTAAACTGAAAATATATGCAGAATATTAACTGAATTTGAACTGTCATCTCCACAAAGAGATGTGCTGCTTTAAAGCCCGCTTTAGCATGGTTTTGTGTGATTGTGTGCATAGCGCAGCATCAGGCAGCACCGCTTAATCGGGTTTAAACCATTCCTGGCTCCACTAAGTCTACTCTTCACTTTCCCTTAGAACTGCTCTATCTCTCAAACTAAACACCCTATTCTCAATATAAGGCCCAGCACTTGCCCATAAAAGCAATTTTACAAGTCAGCACTTGTAAAGTTAAAGCACTACACCCTCATATACTCCCTTCGAGTACCTGGTCCCCTATTGATCCCTTTTGAATCAGAAATAAAGGAATTTCCTATACTATTCTAGCATGTCCAAAGGTCAGTTGATGGTTTCCTCTCCAGTCCAGCTGGTGAATCTGGGAATCTTGAGGCAATGTTACAACTGCCTCATGTACACACACAGCCCTCTCCTCCTCCCAACAAGTTCAAATATATGTGAGAGATGCAACCATATAGCCAAACTGGAGGCAGAGCTCTCTCAACCAAGAACTGGTACAACCAGTCAGGAGGAGAAGGTAACCTCACATACCACAAATCCAGTCTCACATAGTCCTACCACATCAGCAAACCAAACACATAAACACACAAAAACATACTCAGAGACTCTAAAAAAAATCTGCCTAAGCAACAGAGACCTCCAAAGCAGACATCCAAGTAAGCACCACCCCAAAACAAAACACGTGAAACACATAGTTCACAAAGTCAGTGTGCCAAACAGTCTCAGCCCCTAAGGCTAAATAACATACCTAATACACTTGTAATAGGTGACTCTGTAGTCAGACACACTGACGTCCCGCTCACCAGGCTGAACAAGGAGAAGGTCACAGTGAGCTGCCTGTCGGGCACTAGGATCCACCACATAACACAAGCACTCAGGTCTCTCCAAAGCAAGTACAAATATGACTCAGTCATTATCCACGCTGGTGTGAATGACCTGAGACGTACCTCCCTGGACTACATGAAAAGAGACATAGAGGAGCTCTCCGATCATGTAGCCCAGGCCGATATGACCCTGACCTTGAGCAGCATCCTACCCTCACCTAGAATGATGACACATTATAAAGACAAAATGATCAATTTTAAAAATTGGCTAAAATTTTGGTGTCATTCAAAGGGGATCCAGTGCTTGTCAGCCTGGGAGGACATGCTCGACAAGCCACATTGCTTCACTAGGGACGGCTTGCACCTGTCACCCCTGGGCTTTCAGACATTGGCAAAGGCTCTTGCCACCCCCATAGTGCCTTTTTTAGGCAAGGCTCAAAAGACAAACCCACACTATAGAAAACACAATGAAAAAGAAACTAAGAGTAATGCTGCTCAACACCAGAAGTCTAAACCTCAAGATGCACGCACTCGAAATCCTCCTCAGTATGGAAAACATTGATATCTGTGCAGTAACAGAAACCTGGTTCAAGGCTCCAGAGAGCACCCCAGCATTACCAGGTTATACCTCATATCATGCTTTTCGGCCCCAAAACTCGGACCGAACCACAAAAGAAGGGGGAGTATCCATATTCATAAAAGATACCCTCACTTCCAGGCTAGTGGAGTTGCACGAAGCATCGGAAACCATCCATGTGCAACTAACAGTGGGCAAAACTGCCTTTCAGTTTGTAGCATGCTACAAACCAACCTCTCAAAATCAGGAATCCCACTCGGCCTTCCTGAGAACACTGGAGAATATGAAGATCTCTCCAAACACCATTATATTGGGTGACTTCAACTACCCAAACATAGACTGGGAGCACTACTCAAGCCCCAACACCCTAGCCCAAAGGTTCCTGGAATTTATAAACTCTAATGCTATGGAACAACTAGTCACCACCCCCACAAGAGGTGAAAACATACTAGACCTGGTCATCACCAATATGGGGACTCTATGCTCCACACCAGAGGTATACCCCTCTTTGGGAAGATCGGACCATAAGTTAATTTCACTGGATATCTACATCCCTACCCCACCCCCAGCCCAGAAAACCACAGTGAAGAACTTCTCAAAAGCAAACTTCACACTTCTCAAATCCGAGGTGGAATCCTTCAAGGCCCCCGGGCCAGTGGAAACTACGGCCCAAACTGCAGAATCCATTATAAATGCATTCTATGGACACCTCCAGGAATGCATGGATCATGCTATCCCAAATAAAACGAAGACCCAATCTCCCAAAGGCAGGCGTCCAGACTGGTGGACCCCAGCCATAAATAAGCTGTACAACAAAAGGAGGAAGCTACTACAGGACAGAACAAAATCCCTAAAAGGGAAGGCATCTCTGATCAGTACTAGCAAAAAACTACGATCCCTCATAAAATCCTCCAAGGCCAACTTTGAGAGAAAAATTGCACAGGACACTAAAGATAATCACAAGGCTTTCTTTAGTTATGTCAGGAACCTGGGTGGCAACTCCCAGATATGCTCAGAGTTGATCCAAAATGAAACAGAATACACTGAACCCACAGACATTGCCAACATACTGGCAGACAGGTTCAGTGCAAACTTCTTCCCCCCTCCCCACCGAAAGAGCAAATATCTATCCCAGCATAGTGCTGCCTCCCGAACATCTCAGATACTCAGGTGAAAGCAGCCCTCTCCAAAGCAAAAAACACAGCATCAATGGGACCAGACGGTGTCCCTGGTTGCATCCTGCATGAACTCCAAGAAGAGCTAAAACCTCACATAAAGCTGCTGTTCAATCTCAGCCTTACCACAGGATATGTACCCAAAGAATGGCATACAGCAACAGTGGTCCCACTCCACAAGGGTGGTGCCTCTACGGATCCTGGAAACTATCGTCCCATAAGCTTGACTAGCCTGGTCTGCAAAGCTATGGAGAGGATCATCATGGAACTCATAAACAAAGACATTGGGGACCTACAGACATTGGATCCTACCCAATTCGGCTTTGTTAAGGGCAGATCCTGCCTCTCGAACCTGGTAGACTTCTTTGAAACAGTCAAAAAGGCCATTGATGAAGGGAAGGTAGTCCACACAGCCGACCTGGACCTTGCAAAAGCCTTTGACACAATACCCCACTCGGGCATCATAGATAAGCTCTCCAGCTTAAATATAAACCCCTATGTCATAAGATGGGTTGCAAACTGGCTCAAAGACAGAACCCACATGGTCAGAATTGCTGGTGCCATGTCAGACTCGAAACCAGTTGCAAGTGGAGTCCCACAAGGCTCAGTCCTAGGACCTCTAATGTTCAGTATATACTTTTCTGAGGTACAGGCTAACATGGGAGGACTGTGGCTGACAAAGTTCGCAGATGACTGCAAACTGGGCGCCATAATCGACTCCCCAGCTGACATAAGCATCCTCCAGAAGGTTCTCACAGAGACAGATAACTGGTGCCAGCGACATGGCCTAAAGCTAAACGCCAAAAAGTGTATAGTCATACCCTTTGGCAAAAACAAAGTGCCCACAAATTACCACATAGGCGGTAATCCATTAAGCACCAAAGAAGTAATTAGGGACCTGGGGACCCAAGTTGATAGTAATCTCTCCTTTGATAACCACATTACCAAAGTGGTTAGAAAGACCTTCTACATAGCCCATCTTATCATGAAAGGATTCACATCTAGATCAAAGGAGGTCATTGTGCCCCTCTATTCATCCCTCATCAGGCCCATAATAGAATACAATGCCCCATTTGAGATGTACCTTACCCGGCACCTGCAGCAACTGGAAAGACCCCAAAAGTACCTCACAAAGAGGATCAAGGGACTCAAACAGATGCCATATGCTGCTCGGCTAAAGAAACTCCAGCTCTACTCAGTTGCATACCGCCTACTTAGAGGCAATCTATGCCTGACATATAAAGCTATGTCCAACCTGGAATTAATGGACATGCTCTAACTCAGAAAATCCAGATCCTTTAGAGCTACGCAATCAAGGGACCTGAACCTCAGCACAGAAATAAACAGGACATGCTGGAGGGACAGATTCATAACCCAGAGGCTCCCTTCGCTCTGGAACAAAATTTCGGTCCATGTTAGGCAGAGCCCCTCACTGACTCTCTTCAAGAGGAATCTTGATGAGTGGATGGGAGATCGTAGGTTTACCCTGGGGATTACTTCTGTGTCTCTACTAGACAAAGGCACAGTAAACAAACCTTAAAAAGGGCACAGCAAACTCAATTCAAGGGTGGCGAAAGCCAAACACACGATGGTTAGGCTTACAAATGCCCTAGGGCAGATAGCCTAGTATAAACCTATGAACCCATAAAGAGGGGTGAGCACAACACAATAATGTTGTATAGCCAAGTGCATCGAATCGAGTGTGTCAAGAAGAGACATGTGCGAAATGGAGAACTATGTATGGGATGATTTTTTTTTTTTTTTATGGGACGGGTACCTGTATATTTTTTATTTCACAGAGAGAGAGAGAAATGTTGGAGATGGAACACAGGTATGTCTTT
Source organism: Protopterus annectens (assembly GCF_019279795.1). Lineage (NCBI taxonomy): Eukaryota > Metazoa > Chordata > Ceratodontiformes > Protopteridae > Protopterus > Protopterus annectens. Next base: position 858,877,008 of record NC_056727.1, read on the forward strand.
GTCAGGTAAGTAGGATAGGTGAGGAAGCAACTGCAGATATACAAGAGACAGGGACAATGATGGACACAAATGGTTGGAGGACACCATGACTGGAGTGAGGGAGGGGACAACCCAGGACCATGCCTTTCAAGCTAGGGAACAGTGAGAATCAAGTCCTTACCCTCTGGATTGTCATGACTGTCACCTTACTCCACTGGTGGATGGAGTGCTTGACATATCTTCCTCCTCCTCCTATGGAGCATGAGGGAGAGCAGCCTTTCCATCCTGAATAGGTGTGCACCAGTGATGCAGTGCACAACCCTATGCACCATCCCTAGCAACTCACTGCAGGTGATGAAATCACCACCTCTGCCACTGCTCCCAGAGGGTACCACTGGACCAGCCACTGCAGCAGGACTACCTGAGGGCACAGGTAGTGCAGGGGCAGCAGAGGTAGTGCTGCCAGTTTGGCTCCCAGAAGTACTGGGCATTGGTACTGGAGCCGGTGGAGCAGGGGGAGGCTGATGCACTGGGGCTGGCCTACCTCACTGTGCTCTGAAACATTTTGTGATGTGGTACACATGGATTTCATGGACACATTTTGACAAGAAATAATAAAAATAAAAAAAGAAATGAGAAAAAAGAAAAAAAAATGTTTAAAATAAAATAAAATAAGAATAAAAAAATAAAAAAGAGAGATAAGGCTTGGATTAAGAGGGAAAAAAGAGATAAAATTACTACTATCACATGTGACACACAATGCATTAATACAAAATTATACAACTCTTTTATCGTAAGTTGTACATTTAAGTATACCTCCAAACAGATACACACTACACTACAGATCGCTGCAAGTAATCCTTGAAATGTGCATACATTGCACATATCTGTGTTCCAATTATAAAGATTACAGTTTACAGCATAGCATTTGTGTCACTGGTATAGAATTTTTAATTTAATGTAAATATTATTGAAGAAATAACAGTATTGTATAGTTGTGAATTGTGGTATTTGAACCCGCAGCCTCTGATTAAACTCTAATACTGGACTCTTACAATCGGTTTATGCTACAGACTAATGCATGCATATTTGGTTTTACAGTTGGGATATGCATGCTCCGTTTGATACAACTCTATAAAATACCAAAAAAGTTATCTTTATCTTTTAATGCTACAATAATGCTTCTCTTCTGTTGCAAACAGACCACTTGTTTCCCTCAGTCTCTGCAGTTTAGCTTCATGGGCCCAGACATTGAACTCCTGTTCCCTGGCAGCTGGGGAAATTACAGAAAAGAACAGAAGAGCATCATGCATCTATTTCTTACAAGTACTCCCTTTAGTTGATACTAACACAGCTGTAGGATGTCCACAGTCCTAAATTCCTCCAACAAAAGGTTGAGAGCATCCCTTTTACTCCTCTGTAAGCCATTAAAATGATGCCTACATTACTCTCCAGTGTGTGGGATACCAATGTTACTGGATACAGCCTTGGCCAAATTATTCCACACCTCAGACATGAACTGAGAACCAGAATAGTCCCCTGCAGAAGCTTTTGGCTGAGGTGCTTTACCAGGCGTTGAATAAATATCCTGGACTTCTCCTCTGTGCCCTAAACCTGGCACCTTCTCCCCTAATGCCAGCCATGTCTACCAGCAGACCTAGAGGAATGGAGAAATATGCCTTCCCACCAATTCCAGTTATCATGTTTACTGGGAGTGTGCACATTGAGCAACACATTTACATGATGGTAAGCAAGGAGTAGCAGTGCCAAGCAGTGAGAAATTAAATAATTGCAACTGGAAGGTTAATCTGACAATTTGCCTTAGTTTAAAGGGTGTCTACTGATGTAGCCAGGAAATATATATTGGAAATTGGGAAGGTAACTGTAAGGTGGGTTAGGTTTGCAGACATGCACTGGGGGCATAAATGGAATGACTGACATATTTGTTTTTGCCTTTATATACTGAGAAAATTGATTTTTACACCATGGAATTCAAACCTAGGCACAAGGGACAAAATATTTGTCCACGACATCGATTTTCCATCTTTGCCACAGAAGAGGTTCTGCTCAGACACAGTCAGGAATCATACATAAATACAGGTTACAGGTTTGAGCTGTTACACATGTATGTGTCTGACTGACAAGGTTATTGGATATAGATCCAGTTGTGCATGTGTCTTAGGCAAATGTGAATCTCATGCAAAACCAGATAGCAGTATTATACTTACAGAAATATAGTACACAGTATACCCTCAGTCATACATCTGAAAACACAGTAATGATATCTTATCCCTCATACATGCAATTCATATCAGCTCCAATATCAAAAGTGTGATAAGTGAAAGTGAATATAATGGGAAGTGAAACAACAGTAAAAGTGTATGGAATATTGTGTATTAGAACCCAGGACACTTACACCTGTTGCCACAAGAAAGATGAAATAGCATTTGTCTATGTTTCAGTTTATTGCTATAAACTGCACTGTCACAACAGTAAAAAAAAAAGTTACACATCCTGTAGTAGAACCCAGGACCATCAGTACTCCAGCCCTACACTTAACACCTGCTGCCACATGTCTTGTTACATGACATTCCCTACATTACTAATCATTCTTAAGGTCTCTGTGGCAACTGCCATGTAACTCTGCTTAGCAGGTTTGCGCAGTGCTCAATAGAATTAACTGAATGTATCCGGTTTCCATTTTTGGCTTTCTGAGTCCTGTCTGCTTCCTGGGTGGTCCAGTTATCCAGTTTGCACACTGCACACTTCACACAAATGAAATAACCACAGCCAAACCTGACATTCCTTTCCTTCATTCCCATGATTGCTCTAAGCACTGCATCATACAAACACTGCCCCCCCAAAAAGAATTAACAAAAACAAGAGAAGAAGAAAAAAAGAAAGAAAAAAGGGACAAGTAGTTGAAATGACAAAAATCAATCTATGATATGCACACTAGAAAATATTGGCTCACATGAGATTTCTCCACAGATCTGGATTTGAACTCTCACTCCAGTGAACCTTCAGAACACAGGAAGGGTGCCTTATCCTTATTTGCCACACAAACAGCTTTGCAGCAACAACCTGGAATTATTCTGCACACAACCAACTGCAACATCTACAGTAATATGAAACCATACAACTGTTATTTGTACTTTTACTATTTTTGGATATAGTGCACTAAGTGATCACACAACCTGTTATGATTATTGCTTGCAAATATACAGCTCTGTCTTACCTCTCTGTTGGTCATTCTTCACTTATTTAACCAGTAATCTAAAACATGCATTCTGTAAGCCATTCTATATTACTGGCCTTAAAATGTCTGAGGATATTAAATGAAATTAATATCATATTCGGTTGACAACAAATGTAGGGGAGGTTGGATATTAACCAACACTACCTGTGAATTGTGTGCTGCTTACTTACATTTCCAACCTTACATCTAACACTTTGAAAGTCTAACCTGACCCACCCACTGGATGTAGGGCAGCCTGCAGTGCTGTTCTATTTTCCTTTTCCCAACCAGTAATCATTCACAGCTGCAATCCATTAAAAACAAACCATGAGGGAGAGCCTGCTTTATGTTTACATCTCCTACACGGAGCCAATTATTTAGGATTCAGCTATTCTAATCAGTTCACACCTAATTTGCATATTTACCATGTTAACAGCCCTGATTCTCCACCATATAGAAAGGCAACCATGTAGCTAAGCAAACTGAAGGTGAGGAGACTTATGTGGAGAAAACTGAACAGAGGCTATTACTTTGGGATATATCTGCACAGAGGATAACTGAACTTCTTCAGGTATGCATGCATTTTGTCAGCTACATACTGCATATGCTAGAATGTAATTATGAAAAATCTGAAGCAAAGGTTTTTACACTATTATCTGTATGCACTACTTAGAAGTGTGCAGATACATGGCATTTCACAGGTATCTGTGATTGCCAATACCTTAAAATGGAACGCTCTGTGAAAATATGTACAAATGTTTCAGGGACAATTCATTTGATAGCACTTTTAGCAGTTCAAATATGTTTTTTTAGCAAAATGTGCCATTTGCCTCATCTTTTTTTTGATGGGGGGTGAGCTGCATTTCTGTTACAGCACAAACAAGGATATGTTGCTATTTTTACTCTCCTTTTTTTGCATCCAGCCTGCTGTTTGTATTTCAAATCTCTAAACTGTTTTATGTTTTGCCAGTGGGTAACAGTAAGATACTACCTTTTCTATTTTACCTGGGAACAATTATTTTGTAGTTTTGTGATACTTATGTGTATTATCCTTCTGTTATCTTTTAAAACACCTAGAAATATGCCACCCAGGCATCTCAATCCTCAATAACCACTCTTCACTAATGCTGAAAATCAAGTGATCAATGATGCTTTTAGGCAACATGGTGCCTTTTTGCTTGAAAAGGGACAGGGAGTTATGGCACGCAGAATGCGGATTTGGCAGCAGATTGTGGACATTGTTAATGTCATGGGTGGACATGGCAGGACATATGAGCAGTTGCACCATAGGGCCACTGACATGATCACATCTGCACAGAGAAAATCAGCTGCAGTAGGCTGTGATCAGATGGGTACCAGGAGAGGGCCTACTATAGAATAACCAGTAACACCAAATTAAGAGTTTCTGTCCACTGTCAAGGATCCAGAAAGCTCTCAGGAGAGTGAGGAACAGAATTTCCTTGACATCAGTACAACAGTTTCAGGGACAGCAAGCATTTCTAAGGTGAAGCTTCCAGGTAGGCTTTGGTATCTCAGTTGTTGAATACTGTTGTATAGTAAAACAACTAAAATCAATATGTCACTTCTGTGTCACAAGATTTAGTTTTGGGGGGGTGGGATTGAAGATTGCTACAGTCAACACCTTCTGATTAATTAGTTTAGGTTGGAGTTGTCATCCAAGTTCCTGCTGAAAGTATAGTTAATGGACATCTAAACGAGCAAAAGTATTACTCCCTGTGTTACTGTTAATTGTGATAATGTTGCTCTTACCTTTTGCTTAACTTCTTCCAGGAACATATGGCTTGCACAGGATAACCTCATCTGCAGGTGGTAAGCCAAACATTTTTATGTCAGTACTGATGAGCAATTTAAAGAAATAGTTTAGTGTATGATGTTGATGTCAGGACTGTTGTATGTATTGCTGTACTAATAATGGCAACACTGTTGATTTGTTAGCATGTATTGCAGTACAGTAGTTTAGGTAATAACTGTTACTGTGTTTGTTGCTTTTTATCACAGGTGATGCTGACAGCGGAAGTGTGGGACTTCTACTAGCTAATGTCAGTGTATCAGCACACTGATGATGATGGTGGCCAAACAGAAGCACTGTTGGGGGTTGCAGAGGTTGAATCTGATGTGGAGGTTGACATACAGATGTCTACTAGCTAATGTCAGTGTATCAGCACACTGATGATGATGGTGGCCAAACAGAGGCACTGATGGGGGTTGCGGAGGTTGACTCTGATGTTGAGGTTGACATACAGCCATGCCATGCAATTCCATCTAACATAACCAGTAGGCCTATGCCTACCCATTCCAGTGAGCCTTCAGATATTGGACAGGTGGAGGGTGAGGCCATTGATCTGGGAAGTGTATTTACTGTGGCTTCAGTGCCTGTTGACTCTGGCTGTAGCCAAAGTGTGGGCTACACAGGAGGGTTGTTAGGCGTGCTCAGAGAAGGCCTGCTGTCCCTCCACCACCTAATCGAGGTTTCTCTTCCTGTGCCACTCAACTATGTTTAGGGCCGTCATGGTGAGACAGATACATTCCCATAGATGCTCCAGAGAAATGCTTAGAGTTGTAAATGTGGGACAGGCTGACATAAGTGACTGCTTCCACCATGTTGCTGATTCAATGGATTGGATGAATGACACATTGGCATGAAGGGTGTCTGTGATGGAACAAGTGGTGTCTGTGATGGAATATCTGGTGGGAGGGAAATGGCATCCTTGTGAGCGTAGGTCAGCAACGTTGTCTGCTGTTAGCTGATGTGGCCATGCCCGATCACGTTCCCATAGTGGCAATATTTCCAAAGGGGTCGTGGTACTGGGCATCCTCATCTAGCAGATATCAGTCACATTCAGGTAGCAGCACTGCATCTGACCATGGGCGTGGATGTGCCAGTGCAACTCTTAGCAGAGCCAGTTTTCATGCTCGGGGATGACAATGATGAACTGCCACCTCTACCATGCATGGCTCACACCTGTCCAACATACAAAGACACAGAGCTAGCACAAAGCTTGGTTGTGTTCATGCACTCATGCACAAATTTCACCTGGAGGACCCCTACAGACACATACACAACTGTTACATGGTTCAGCTGTGCAGTTAAAACTCATTTTGTCTCACTGGCCATTGTTGGTTTATATAAATGTCTGCCTGCTTCTCTTTCTTACTCACACACACTCATGGGCCTTTTGTGTCAGCCTAGGCTTCCTGCAGCTCAACACAGCACCCTGTGCAAGCAATGATCACTGTGCCATATCCCTGTTTTGCATCTTTTGGATTCAGGGATGCATACTTTTTGTGTCTGATGCTAAGGGTGCATAGCTGACTTAATGCTTAGTATATCTGCATTTGTGATGTTGAACTGGTAATTGTATTGTTGACTTATACTGGCCTTACAAAGTTAGAGAGTTGATAGCATTAAAATATCCCAACTTTATTGTGAATGATCTTCTGAGGGTTGTGAAGTTTGAATCTGCAATGTGAATCATTATTTTCTAACTTCTCTCTTTAATGATCTTCCAGTACAAATATATGGTGCTAAACTGAGGGCATGCAGTGCTCAACAGTAATGGACACATACAAGTCAAATAAGTCTCTGTTGTCACATGTTAAGGTCATTTCTGTACAAATCTCCCACCTTTTACTTGCTTATAATACCAAGTAATGAAATACAAGGGATATGCCACTCATTCATATTATTACACAATACACCCCAGGTTCAATACTTACCTTGTAAATGCAGCAGTTGCAGCAGCTTTAGTTCATGGCTGAATGTGCCTGATGCAAGCAGTACACAGCAATACATGGGCAGGTAGAGGTTGTGAGAGCTGGCTGGCATCAATGTTAGTATATTTATGTGCGTAGGAGGAAGGTTTTAGGGTCTTAGGTGGTGAGTGTGTTATGTATTGTCTCTTAGCCAATGCAAGGGAATACTGAGCATGCCTACATCTTCTTACACCCGCAGCAGCTACTGGTTCCCCCTCTGACTCCTCATCTGTGTGTAGCTGTGATGACCTTGGCATTGGTAGTGGGATGTGTGTTCTGTTTTCTCAGGATAATGTTGTGCAGCATGACACATACTGTGAATTTTTCAGTACATGTCCATAGATTGTACTGCAGAGCTCCCCCAGATGTATCTAACCCCAACTTCAGCAGCCCAAACACAAGATCTATGATATTTCTGGTTTGAGCGTGTGCCTCATTATGGCATTCTTCAGTGGGTGTGTGGGTATTTCTGATGGGTGCAATTTGCCACATTTTCAGTACATAACCTGCATCCCGCAGTAAATGACCCTATGGGATAATCCCCCAGTGAACATCTGATACTTGGCAGGCGTGCCAGATATGTGAGTTGTGGTAACTGCCAGGGTTGCCAGCACACATATTCAAGATGATTCCCTTGGAATTACACATGATTCAGTAGTTTATAGAGTGGAAACCTTTTCTGTTTATGTAGAGCCTACTCTGTTTCCCACGTGGTGTCTTAATTTCTATATGTGTGTAATCTATGGCACCCAGTACTTCAGGGTAGTGTGCTACATGGTAGAACTCCTGCATATTTCTGGCCCTATCCTCAGGAGTATGGGGAAAATATATGTGGTCACTGCCATGTTGGAGCATAGCATTCAGGAATTGGTGGAGGATCCTGGGTGCTGAATCCTGTGACACACCCAGCATGTCCTCTGTTGGTCTCTAAAAGGTACCTGTAGCTAAAATTTTAAGTGCTACATATACCTTTGTCTCCACTGGAATGGGTTCCCCTTGGTTTGCCATGGCTCTGAGCTGAGGATGACAGAGGTTGCAGAGTTCCTGTAGTGTGTCTCTATCCACCATGTAGTGCTCTACAATTTCCATATTATATAAGTTATGGTAAGTTACCCGGTGTCAGAAAACTCTTCTCCTTCTTGGCCTTGGTCAATTAGCAGCAGCAACAGCATAGATTTCAGCCTGTTGCACATACAAATGAATTAAAGTAACAGCAGCCCCTAACATTCTTTCCATGTAGCATAGTTTCTGCGACTGTATTCTAGTAGGTTTTGGAATTCGCAGGAAAAAGCAGCAATGAGTCTACATGGATGCTTTATTGCTTTTTGAACAGTTCCTCCATGTTGGATTGCTTGATTAGCATCCAGTTCAACTGCTTACGCTGCAGTTAGTGGATAGTGTTTACCTTGTTTGCATGGTGGTGCTGAATCCAAAATGGTGCTGCGATGCGCACATGGTATAAATGGACCATGTAGTCTTTATTGAATTCAGCTGTTAGTCTTTCCTCTCTTCTCATGACGTTTCCGACCATAATAAAATCTACTTCCTCTTACATCAGAATGCACCATGTATCCAGTATTTTTATTTTTACTACTTCACTGCTGTGCTTGGGAGGTTTAGTTTGAAATGAATTTGGGGAGGAAGAAGGGAAGAAAACCCTTGAAAGAAGAGGAAAAGAAGTTGCATTTAAAACTGTTCAGCACCTCACATTTTACTAAATATAACACAGGGACTTACATGTTGTTGCTCAGTATGAGATTGCTTGTATAACAACTTCGTGATGATTGCAATGTTAAAGAGTAAGATCTTCTTGTTCACTCCTTGCAGAAGAAATGACCTAATGTTTCGACTGATACTGTATTTTTTTTGTGCAGTCTGAGATTGCAGCATGCTGGAGAAACTTCAAGATAGATATTTCACTTTGTCTTGTTGTTCACCCTTCCTCCAAGATGCAGCAATCTCATGCTATGTAAGCAAGGGATTTTTGGTGACGCAGAACCTCACATGGATGTGTGTGTGTGTGTGTGTGTGTGTGTGTGTGTGTGTGTGTGTGTGTGTGTGTGTGTGTGTGTGTGTTGGGTGGTGTCAACCAACAAAAAAGTTGTTTTTGCTACTTTACTTTATGGTGCATTTGGTCGTAAATTATACAAGTTCTAAGACGAATAAGTGAAACAAATTTGTTCTTGTTTCTGTGATTATCAGACTCTCCTTACATGCAAGGCTTACAGTCACTTGCTCAGATTCCTGAATGGAAGTCACAAAGTTACTCTTCCTTGAGCATACTGGCACAACATGGTATTTGCTCTTGTTTTCTTTCCTTACTTGTCTGTAGCTAAGGACTGTGTATACTCACATCTGAAGGAGTTCTCTGCGGTCCAAGGTCAGTGCTTCTCAAACTAAGAGTGTGACAGACATTACACTATTTGGTCATTGATCAGTCTTTCTCTAAGGGGCAGTGATCTTAGAGTAAGAAAATTAAATATGTGAGTGTGTGGTGCCCCACCAAATAAAGGCTTCCTTTTATTACAGTTGCTTGCAAAGTGATAAGCTTAGTGACATGCATTATGTTGATGCCTGTTTAGCAAGACAAATGACTATATATCTTTTCATGGGAGTTGAATATTATGTTTTGTGTAGTTCTGCAGATATAAAGTTTTGCTTTGAAGTGTTGTTATGACCTCACATTTAAACAAATACATACATTAAGAGAATGTGCATTTCAGGTGTCATTTATAGGCTATTCTGAATATAGACGTGTGATGCAAGCTTGTAAATATCAAGCACATATAGTATATCCAATGTTTCCACTATGAGTGTTCAAAAGCAAATGCACCGAGGATCGGAATTCTTAAACTGTATTTGCTGGTAAAAAAGTCCGAAAAACACTTTTTAAAGTGTTTCTGCAGCAGGGCAAGCCCACCCCTGCACTCCCCAATGTGGGGGACAAGCCCCCCTCATAAACTTATATATACCAACTCCACAGTTGCAGAAACTTGAAGAAAGGAGAAATCCCCCCCCCCCCAAAATAGGCATCACTGCTAGCACAACTCGATGACAGTGATTTCCTGTCGAGGAAATGCAATCGTCAGCAGGTTGAACCTCGGGGAACTGAAGCTCAGGCGTTCACATTTTGTCCACCAGTAGGATAATGGGATTCAACTCATACGAATGCATTACTAAGAACAGAAAAAAGTATGTACTCACCACAGTGGTTCATCTGTGTTTTCCATTTTCATCCTTCCTCAACTATTGAGTTTGGATCTGACCCTCGGATCTGACTCGGCTGCTTTTTCCAACTAATGGAATACTAAAACTCTCTAGTTCCTTCCATACCCATAATGCCCCAGTCACCTAACATACCTCAGATCTTGTTTGCTGCTTCTTAAGCCTGTAAGCATTATGCAATGATGAAACAACAGCATCTGGGGCTCAAATAAAGGAACATTGGTTCCTTGACAATCTTCAGTCCTTCCAAAAGTCAAATTCGGAGGGGACTAGAGTGAAGGAAGTTGAGAAAGAATGAAACTGGACAATACAGATGGAACATTATGGTGATTACATACGTCTTTTATCTGATGTTGTCATTTTCATTCATTCTTCAACTGATGGGACAGAATCTTCAACTACCTATATCTTGAGAGGACTCTATGGAAGGATATTCCTGAGCAGTGCTGAGCCAAAGGCTGCTCTTCTAGAGACCAGATCCAATTTGTAATGAACAATAAAGGTATGAGGATTATCCCAAGTTGCAGCTGCACAAATATCATCAAATGAAAATCTAGATAAGAAAGGTTGAAAAAGTGGCCAAAGACCTGGTGGAATGAGCTTTTGATGGTTTTGGTAAAGACATGCCCAATTTCTCATAAACAAAGGTAATACTATCAGTTAACCATTTAGCTAAATTCACTTTAGAAACTGATTTGCCTAATTTTGATTCCAAACAAGAAACAGATAACTGTTCTTATTTCCTCAAATTTCTGGTTCTCTGTAGATAAAATCATAATTGGCTGTGAACATCCAAAAGGTGCAACATATACTCTCCTTTACTGGAAACATTTTGAAGGAAACTGGAAGGTTGAGAACCTGATTAATGCTGGATTCTGACACCACCTTAGGAAGAAAGGAGTGGATACTTCATAAGGATACCCTATCCTTATGAAAAATCAAATAAGGAGGCTTGAAGACAGAGCTTGAAGTTGGGAATCTTTTCTAGCAAAGGTAATTGCCACGAACAAGACAGTTTTCTAGGTCACAAATATTTGTTCACACTTAACTGATGGCTCAAATGGAGACTGTGTCAATGACAATAAAACAATATTTAAATCTCAGGGAGGAGTGAGGTCTTTTCACGAGGGTCTAAGAAGAAAAAGTTCTTCTTAGAAAGGCTTTACAATGTTTGGAAGAAGCTAAAGATAAATTATTTACTCCTATATGAAAATTAGAAATGGCAGCTAATTGTACTTTTGCAGAAGAACAGCTAGCAACTTCATTGAAAATTGCAGCTAAAAATTCAAGGACTTTAGGAATGGGTGCTGAAAAGGGATCAATGTCTTTTTGCTGCAACAAAAAAAAAAAAAAAAAAAGAAAAAAAATCTTTTCCATTTACTTCCAAAAGGTTTTCTAGCAAAAGCTTTATGGGAGGATAAAATAATGTCATGGATAGGGGAGGAGAGCCTGGGCTGTCTAGCAAACAACAGAACTTGAGAAACCATGCTGTCAACTTTAGGCCTGAAATGTTCAGATGTATAAGGTCAGTCGGGTCAGACGGAAGGTATGGGAATTGGATCCAGAATTCATGGGGGATGAAACAGATGAGGCCAAAGAAAGGAAAACCAAATCTGACAAGGCAAATAATGTGCAAATAGGAGAAGAGTGCTCTTCAATCAAGATGCTTTCTGAAGAAATTTGAGGATTAGAGGTAACAGGGGATAGGTGTAAAGGAGACTGGAGGGACAACTGTGAAGTAGAGCATTCATTGGTGTCTTTCCTTGCAGGAGGATCTAGGCAAAAAAGATGCTGCACTTGTAGTAGAGGGGAGAAGCAAAGAAATCACAGCATGGTTGTCCCCTTTGGTGGAAAATCCTTTCCACAACCTTCATATTGAAGGATCATTCGTGAGGCATTAGAATGTTCCTACTTTATTTGTCTCCAATTATGTCGTATTTACCCAGAATGTGCATTGTTATCAGAAACCAGTTGGTTGAGATCACGCACTGCCAAATTCTTATGGCTTCTCAACACAGGGAGTAAGATTTGATTCCCCCTTGTTTGCTGAAGTGCCAGGCACTGACATATTGTCCATCTGAATCTCAATAGTCACAAAACTAAAGTGTCCTGGGATGCCTGTAATGCTAGGAGGACATCTTAGTTTTAGTACTTGTGCTTCAGGCCAGTTATTTTACATTTAAAAATGTTTTTGTGGTCTACACTCTTGTAAACAAACCCTTATCAAAACCCTCTCTCCATAAGTCCACCACGTATTCAGAACACCATGTCTGGACAATTCCCATCAGTTTCTCCTGCCATCCTGGTCGAGATGGGCATACTGAGACAGTGCAGCAACTGCCTCATGTTCATTGACAGCCCTCTTCTTCTAGGATATAATTCTTCTGCTTGCGAGAAATGTATCTACATCAGTAACTTGGAATCCATGCTCTCTTGTGCCACAGTCAGTACTCCTGACAAAGAGGAGACTGTCAGCACAAACACCACACCACCCACCTCACATAACCAAGAACAACACACACTCAACTATGCATACGTCCTCAATAAAAACTTACCTAAACAACAGAGACCTCCAAAACATAAAAATAAATAAATAAAGATAAATAAAAACACACTCAGAAACATTCAACACATAACACTAAACACATCACCCACAGCAGACAACACACCAGTGTCTCACAAACACAGCCCACAAGGCATAACAATAAACCAACGCAGTCCATAAGGCATAACAATAAACCAAACATACTAGTCATTGGCAACTCAGTTGTGAGACACACCACTGTCCCCCTCACCAGGCTAGACAAGAAGAAGGTCGCAGTCAGTTGTCTGTCAGGTGCCAGAATCCACCACATCACACACACACTTAAGTCTCTCCACAACAGGTACAAATATGACTCTGTCATTGTCCATGTTGGTGTGAATAACTTGAGACATACCTCCCTGGACTATATGAAGAGAGACATGATAAACTCTCAGAGTATGTGTTCTAAGCAGGTATGACCCTAGCCTTAAGCAGCATCCTACCTTCACCAAGAATGATACCACAATACTAACAAAAAATAATTGACTTCAACAATTGGCTTAGTTTCTGGTGTCTTTCCAAGGGGATCCAGTATCTGTCTGCAAGGGATGATATGCTTGACAGGCCTCCATGCTTTGCCACAGATGGCCTCCACCTGTCACCCCTGGGATTCCAGATCCTGGCCAAGACTCTTGCCTCACCTATTGTGCCTTTTTTAGGCTTTGTCCCAAAGACAAATCTTCCAACATAAAAGATCTGTCAAAAAGCCAATTGAAGGTCATGCTGCTTAATGCTAGGAGCCTTAACCTGAAAATACACTCACTGGAGGCTCTCCTCACACTAGAAGATGCCAATGTCTGTGCAGCACAGAAGCTTGGTTCAGAGCTGCAGAAAGCACCCCTGCCCTACCAGGCTATACCTCATTCCACACATTCTGAACCCAAAATGAGGTTGGGAAGACTAAGGGTGGTGGTGTCTCTATCTTCATTAAGGACAGGCACACATCCAGTCTGGTTTGCCAGCAAAAAGCACTGGAATTACTCCAGGTGCAACTGACAGTTGGCAAGACACCCATCCAAGCTATAGTCAGCTACAGATCCCCCTCCTTGACTCAGGACACGCATTTCTCCTACCTGGACCTACTTGACTCCATCAAGGTACCCCATAACACCCTGAGCCCAACCATAGACTGGGTGAACTATTCCTGCACTAATGCACTCACTCAACAATTCCTTGGCTTCACCAATTCTAACACACTAGACCAGCTCATCATTCCCCCACAAGGGGGAATAACATTCTGGACCTGGTTCTCACCAACATGGGTGACCGCTGCACCACTCCCGTAGTATGTTCTTCCCTGGTGAGATTAGATCATCGGTCTGTCTCATTCGAAGTTTCTATCTCACACCCCTGACCCAGCCATAACCAGGCTAAAAAACTTCTCAAAAGCTGACTACAACCTCCTAAGGGAGAGTATCAGTAACTTCACACCACTACCCCCCTCAGAGGATGCAGACAACTATACTGAACAGTATGCCAATGCAGTATACAAGCACCTGTACAACTGCATGGACTCAGCCATACCCAAAAGAACTAAAACCTGCTCCTCAAGGAAACACAAACTTGTCTGGAGGACGCCCTCTAGCAACACGCTTTACAACAAAAGGAAGAAACTGTTGCCCAAGGGTAAAAAGGAATAAATTCCAAATTGGAAAAATTCCCTCCGCAGCCTCAACAAGTAAATTAGATCACTAATGAAAACCTCCAACACCAATTATGAATTGAAACTAGCCACCGAAGCAAAGGGAAACCACAAAGCCTTCTTCAGTTACATTAGGAACCTCCATGGCAAAGTCCACGTTTGTTCTGAATTAGTACTTAACAGTACCACTTACACCGATCCTGTTGACTTAGCCAACCTGCTGGCAGATAGGTTCAGTGCAAACTTCACCCCCGCCAAAGGCCCATTGGACATCCCGATACTTGTCCCACATCTCACACCTCTGTAGATCAAGTGTTAAAGGCACTATCCAAGGCAAAGAACACAGCTTCCATGGGACCTGACAGTATAAATTTAACAGAGCAGCTGTCAGAGAATAATGTATCTCTCTGAAAAAAGACCAAAGTCAACAGCAAAATAGTATAACAACACAGAGAGAAATACACCACGGCCTCTTGTGGAAAGAAAAAGTGTTGTTTAATTGAGTTAGTACTTTTGTGTCCTGCCTGGACACTTCGTCAGACTTATAAAAACCAACAGTATTACACAGCTTTATATATCAGCATCACAAGTCAATTACCAAATCATTAATCACACTCTAACTTTCAAAACGTTAAGAACACAGTGCAGTCATTCATCCTAGAAGGTATATGTATATCTAACAATATAATAAAACATTAAAAAAGCATGTAATCAATGCAGAAGACATCTATAGAAAAAATACATACATATAAAAAACATTAATATAAAAACATCTAAATTTGTATATACAAAAATACAAAAGTCATTCATAGCATCTAATGCATCTATGTCAATGGTGGACAACGTCCGGCCCCGGGACCAAATCCGGCCCTCGACACAACACCATCTGGCCTCCAGAGAGTAACCAAAAATTAAAAAAAAAAAAGTGAAAAAATGCAATGCCTTACTCCAGTCACGCAAACTTTCCAGCATGTGCTTACTTACCTAATTGACTGCAGTTGCACACACCTCTAATTTTAGCGGCCGAAGTAACTATTCTTTGTTATTTATAAATTGTAGTCTGTAAACAGTTGTAACTTTCTGCAAAAGTTTGTAATAAGTCATGGCTGCAAGCCAGAATAAATTTACGGTTGTGCACCACTGATCTATGTACATATAAAAGCATTCACTGTTACTGTGTCATTCATATATTTGACCACAAGATGTTACTGTTCATTGAACTTATCTAATACATGTAAAAGCCACCTTCTCAGTGAAAAATGTTCACATAACACACCAGCATAATCAATAATACAGGACATAACCTGTAAAGAACTGTGCATATATACCTAGCCACTAAAACATCTAAAATCAAGGAACAAGATGAGAAAGGCAGGCATTATCAATGTTTTAAAAGTCTATCTAATAAAAATGGCTTTAAACTGACTCTGACCTTTAAACCTCAATTTCTATCAGCCTATAGTCTCATAATCCACCCCTTCTCATGTGTTTCTGTGTAATTCTTTACATTACCTAATCTCATACTTTTATTAACCAACTCAATAGCCAAAAATTTAAATTTATGTCTTAAGTCATTGCTCAATACATGTCTCGCTAAGGCATTGTTGTCATCTTCTCTGTTAATGGCATATAAGTGCTCTCTTACCCATTCTATAAGGGTACAGTTGGTCTTACCTATATAGAATATCAAGCATTTAGTGCACTTTGCTAAATAAACCAGATCCCTAAAGCTGCAATTGGCATAATGCTTACATTCATATTACCTTTTTGTGCTGTGATGTAAAAAGCTACTATCACTCACCATATATTGGCAGCAGTTACACTTTCTACAGCCAAAGGTGCCTAGCCTGTCAGACCATACCCTTCTTTCAACATAATTTTCATAGCAGAAAAGTCTTTTCAAAGAGTTCTTATTCATGTATGAGTAACTAGGTCTATTACCCACTATGCTCAAAATTTTTTATCATTTTTCAAAATCTCCCAATTCCTGGTCATAATCTGTCGTATGTCATTGTTGTTTGTAGAAAAGGGTATAGCCAATTGACAGTTACTCGCTTTAAATCCTGGGGTTAATATATCAACTCTGTATGACTCCTATTCCTAAAATAAGGTTTGCCTCTGTTATTTCTATCTACCACCCCATGGTCAGATAGTATCTTATTACATTTATCTCT
Organism: Protopterus annectens; assembly: GCF_019279795.1. Taxonomy (NCBI): domain Eukaryota; kingdom Metazoa; phylum Chordata; order Ceratodontiformes; family Protopteridae; genus Protopterus; species Protopterus annectens. The sequence goes on from NC_056727.1 coordinate 858,893,624, forward strand.
TTTCTAACCCCTCTCTATTAATTCATTCTTCAAACCATTAATCGCTGCATCACACTTAACATCCGCACTTGTCAGCCTCAATATTCGTAGAGCTTTTCCTTGTATCAAATTTCTCTCTCTATATACATGTGTGTATATGTATATCTATATATATCTATATATATATATATATATATATATATATATATATATATATATATATATATTCTACAAGATTTTCTATACAAATCCATCTCTAAAAGCTTTCCTTCTTTGTAAACCCATACATCTAGGAACTCTATCCCCTGTGAGGACTAGTTGCCTTTAAATTCCAAAAATGAAGTAGTAGTATTAATATGATCTATAAACTGTATCAGTCTGGACTATGTGCCATTCCATAACAAAAAGACGTCATCCACGAACCTCATGTAAAATGGGAAAAATCAACATTATTTATTACATACTGGTGTTCCCAAAATGCCATAACTAAGTTTGCATAAGAATTCCTATATGGGGTACCCATGGCAACGTCTTTCTTCTGCAAATAGTACTCATCCTTGAAAAGACATACTTTGTTACTTAAAACTAAATCAAGTAATAGACACAACCTAAGAATCTTCTCATTCGAAATTCCCTTATGTCAAAGAAACTGCCTGATGTAGTCCATTCCTACATCATTTGGTATTACAGTAAAAAGTGATGACATCTAATGTGACAAGAATCACAGTGTCACAGTATCTATCAGAATAGGTATAATCAGATAAAGTCTCTAGCAAATGCTTAGTGTCTTTAAGTACATTTGCAGCATCATTTACTAGCCTTCTCAATTGTTTTTCCAAATAAATAGACATAGCTTTAGTTATCCATCCTTTACTCAAAACTATAGGTTTCTAAGTTGGGGGTTAAGCATATCTTTATGTACTTTCGGAAGGCCCCTAAATGTAGGAATAGTGCATGTGTCATTTAAGAAATAGTTATATATCTCTCTATTATGTCACTCATTAAGAAATCATACAAATCTGCACAAACATTTTTAATAATCTTGTCTAACTGTTCAAAAGGCAATTCAGCAAAGGTATCAGCATCTGTGACCATGCATGTTATTTTTTCATTTTCCAAACATACTTAAAGACACCAAGCATTTCCTAGGGACTTTATCTGATTAAACCTATTCTGATAGATACTGTGAGACTGTGATTCTTGTCACTTTAGATGTCACGTCATCTTTTACTGTAATGCCAAATGATGCAGGAAATTACTACATCAGGATGTTTTTTAGACAGAAGGGAATTTTCAATGAGAAGATTCTTAGGCTGTGTCTACTACTTGATTTAGTTTTAAGTAACAACGTATTTCTTTTCAAAGATAAGTACTATTTGCAGAAGAAAGGCATTGGCATGGGTACCCCATGTGCAAATTCTTATGCAAACTTAGTTATGGCATTTTGGGAACAGCAGTATGTAATAAATAATGTTGATTTTTCCCATTATATTCCATTTTGCAAGAGGTTCGTGGACAACGTCTTTTTGTTATGGAATGGCATAGAGTCCAGACTGATAGAGGTTACAGATTATATTAATACTACTACTTCATTTTTGGAATTTAAAAGCAAATGGTCCACACAGGGGATAGAGTCCTTGATGTATGAGTTTACAAAGAACGAAAGCTTTTACAGATGAATTTGTATAGAAAATCTTGTAGAAGAAATAGTTTACTTCACCGAAATAGTATGCACACGGCACATATATATAGAAATTTGATACGGGGACAAGCTTTAAGAATACCTAGTCTGACAAGTGCAGGTGTTAATTGTGATGTAGCAATTAATGATTTGAATAATGATTTAACAAAGAGGGGTTACAAAAGAAATGACTGTAATATGATACTATCTGGTCATAGGGTGGTAGATAGAAATAACAGAGGCAAACCTTATTTCAGAGATAGAAAGAATCATACAGGAGTTAAAGTGAATAAATGTTGATTAGCTATATCTTTTTCCATAAACAACAATGACATTTGACAGATTATGACCAGGAATTGGGAGATTTTGAAAAATGATAAAATTTTGAACATAGTGGGTAATAGACCTAGTTACTCATACAAGAATAATAACTCTTTGAAAAGACTTCTCTGCTATGAAAATCATGTTGAAAGAAGGGTACAGTCTGACAGGATAGGCACCTTTGGCTGTAGAAAGTGTAACTACTGCCAATATATGGCGAATGATAGCAGCTTTTTACATCCTAGCACAAAAAGGTAATATGAATGTACACATTATGCCGATTGCAGCTTTAGGGATCTGGTTTATTTAGCAAAATGCACTAAATGCTTGATATTCTATATAGGTAAGACCAACCGTACCCTTAGAGAACGAGTAAGAGAGCACTTACATGGCATTAACAGAGAAGATGACAACAATGCCTTAGCGAGACATGTACTAAACAATGACTTAACACATAAATTTAAATTTTTGGCTGAGTTGGTTAATAAAAGTATGAGATTAGGTAATGTAAAGAATTACACAGAAACACGTGAGATGAGGAGGATTATGAGACTAGAGGCTTACAGAAATTGTGGTTTAAATGACAAAGTCAGTTTAAAGCTATTTTTATTCTCTAGACCTTTAAAACATTGATAATACCTGCCTTTCTCATCTTGTTCCTTGATTTTAGATGTTTTAGTGGCTAGGTATATATGCACAGTTCTTTATAGGTTATGTCCTGTATTACTGATTACGCTGGCGTGTTATGTGAACATTTTTCACTGAGAAGGTGGCTTTTACATGTATTAGATAATACACTGTGATCAATATATGAGTGACACACAATGCAACAATGAATGCTTTTATAGGTGCATAGACACATTAGATGCTATGAATGATTTTTGTATTTTTGTATATACAAATTTAGATTTTTTTTATAAATATGAGTTTTATATATATATATATATATATATATATATATATATATATATATATATATTTCTATAGATGTCTTTTGCATTGGTTATTTGCTTTTTTAATGTTTTATTATATTGTTATATATACATATAGCTTCTAGGATGAATGACTGCACTGTGTTCTTAAATTTCTGAAAGTTAGAGTGTGATAAGTGATTGGCTAATTGACTTGCGATGCTGATATATAAAGCTGTGTAATACTGTTGGTTTTTATAAGTCTGATGAAGTGTCCTGGCATGACACAAAAACGCTAAATGAACTGAACAACAATTTATTCTTTCCACAAAAGGCCGTGGTGTATTTCTCTCTGTGCTGTTATACTATGGGCCTGATAGTATTGCAGGCTGTATTCTGCACCATCTCCAGCAAGAAGTAGCTTTATCATTGAGCACTCTATTCAACCACAGCGTAAGTACAGGCTTCATTCCAGCAGAGTGGAGAACTGCCATTGTCATCCCGTTGCACAAAGGTGGTGTCACTACTGACCTTAGACAAGTCTGATCTGTAAAGCCATGAAGCATATTATTATGGATCTCATAAACAAGGACACAGGCAATCTGCAAGCACTTGATCCTATGTAGCTCATTTTCATCAAGGGCAGATCTTGCCTGTTGAACCTGGTTGACTTCTTTCAGATTGTCACTAAGGCCCTGGATGAGGGAAAGTCAGTACATACAGCTTCACTTGACTTGGCCAAGGACTTTGACACAATCCCGCACTCTGGCATCATTGAAACGCTAACACAACTTGAAGTAAATCCCTGTCTCATCAGGTGGGTGGCCAAATGGCTCACCGATAGGACCAACAAAGTCAAAATAGGTGCCTTCACCTCTGACAGCAGACCTGTCACTAGTGGTGCTCCCCCAGAGATCTGTCCTGAGACCCCTACTGTTTGGCCTCTACTTCTCAGAGATCCAGGCAAAGATAAAAGGCCTGTGGCTGACCAAGCTTGCGGATTACTGTACGTTGGGTGCTGTCATTGACTCCCCAGATGATGTTAACATACAGCAAGCGGGTCTCACAGCAACAAATGACTGGTGCCAAAGGCATGGCCTTAAGTTAAATGCAAAAAAATGTATTATCATACCATTCGGCAAAAACACAGCCCCTTCTGATTACCACATCAGCAGCAACCCCCTAAGCACCTAACCTGTGTTGAGAGACATGGGTACCTAGGTTGACAACAATCTCACATTCGACCATCATCTAGTGGTACCAGTCAGAAAACCTTTTAATTGGTTCATCTCATAAGTAAAGGTATTACAACCAGGAAAAAAGGAGGTTTTACCTCTCTATACTCCTCCCTTATTAAGCCAATAATTGAGTATAATACCCCGTTTGGTATGTACCTCTCCAAACACCTTCACCAACTGGAAAGGCCACAGAAATACCTCACAAAGAGAATCAATGGCCTCCAACACCTGTCCTATGTGGACAGGCTCAAATCACTATCACTCTATTCGGTATCATACAGATTGCTCAGAGGTGATCTGTGCCTCGCCCACAAGGCAATATCGGACCCTGCCATACTAGAAATGCTCCATATCCATAAGTCTAACTCCTCGCATTACCCGCTTGAAAGGCCTAAATCTAGTACGTGACATCAACAAAACTTGCTGGAGAGAGAGGTTTGTCTCCCAGAGGCTGGCTCATCTCTGGAATAGACTTCCCTACATGTCAAACAGAGTACCTCGCTGACCCTCTTCAACCACAACTTTGATGAGTGGATGGGAAACCACAAATTTGTCCCAAGGGTTCCACCTGTGTCCCTCACTGACAGGGATGACAGGTGCTGACTGAGGTTTCTTTTTTTGGGCTAAACACTTGGCTAGGCTTGTAAGGGGCCCAGGGCCATTAGCCTAGTAACCTCCTATGATCCTATGATCCTATGATCAACTGGAAGCATAGATATTTCCTGGATTGTCTGCACATTTTGATGTGATAGTACACATCCTGAAGATCTGTTGAGCACATCCAGTCGTCTTTGTGCAGAAAAGGCAGAGTGTAGTAAACTATGACCATCTGAAACTTGATGTACTGAATTGACTTGTTCAGATTGCTGAGATCCAAAACTGGTCTCCAGTCCCCTGTTTTCTTTGGCACTAAAAAGAATCGTGAGTAAGTTTCAGACTCTCTCTCTGGTCTCAGGAGACTTCTTGGATGACTTTTTTTCTAGCAGCTTGTTTATTTCTAGTGCTGCTGTTTCCCTCTGACTGGGTATAATGCTGGGGATTTTGTTTACTATCAAAGGGGGTGGTAGGGAAAAGGGTATTACATAAACTCTGGAGATAATTCTCTGCAGCCATGAATCTTTTGTAATCTCTAGCTAGGATCTCTAGTGCAGGAATAAATGATCCCAGGCTGCCTCCCAAGATGGACATTTGGGCCTCCTCTCAGGAGCCCTGGTAGGATCTGTCAGAGAAAGTATCTCTAGATCCCTGGTTCTGCAGGCCACCTCTGCTGCTTGGATGATGTCTTCCATTAGAATTCCGCCCTTTGCCCCTGGGGGAACTATTTCCACGTGGATCTTAGAAGGAACTCTGGGAGTTTCTAAACCACATTTTTCATCTGCCTCGTTGGTTCCTAGAAAAGGCCCTTTGACGGGTTAAAAATGTACACCCACAGCAGACAGCGTTTTACTGTCCTGTTCACACCTGGAGCATGTTTGGGGCCATATAAAGAACTTCTGTCAAAGAAAGTATTGATGAAGGAAGACTTGAAGGGCTCCACAAAATCACACAAGCACATCCAAGCGTGCCTCCTGATGGAAATGCCTGAACCCACTGCACGTGAGATACCTTCAGCTGCATGTCACATGAGTCTCGTTGATGAGTTTGAAATGGATTGCAAGGTAGTCTGCTGCAAGGTAATAGTGTTCTCTGCCTAAGAAGAAATAGTCCCAGAGAGGGATATGGTAAGTTCCTTAATCAAATCCCCGTGGAGTCTTGTGAAGAGCGCCAAATAATTCAACAACCAAAGGGCAAAGGTCATTGAAGCATATACATGCGTCCTGAATCTGTTCAACAACCTTGACTCCCTGTCAGGGTGGTGGACAGTGGAACTCTGTTCTGCTAGTTCCTTATTCGTGGCTGCCACTACAACCACAGCATCAACTGGTATTCCCTTGCTCCAGAACTCTCTGTCCTTCACTGGTGTCAGGATCTTATCTGGTCTCTTGGGGATCAGCTAAATGGTGCCAGGTTCCTTCCACACCTGTTCAGAGACCAAATCAATGAACTAATCAGCAGCAGAGTCACCCAGGAGATAGACAAGCCAGCTCCAAAAGCCTCCAGGAATACCAATTCCTCTTGGGAAGGGTTGTCTGTAGACCAACCACCTCTTTGCTTTAGAAGCTCTAGAATGTCTACAAAGGAGGCATTATCAGGTGGTGATCTAAGGGACCCATCCTCCTCAACAAAATCTGTATCCTCAGCGACAGACTCCTGTGAAGAGTCTAAGTGCCTCCTCTTCCATTTTTTCACCAGGGAACTTCTTCAGTGGGATGCTCTGGAGAACTATCAGAGGAAATTGATATACCCCGCTGGGCATCCTGGTGATTTACTTGGGTTGGCTGTTCCCGTGGCACAGGAGAGTGAGGCTCAAGACCCAAAGACGAATGGAGCTGAGAAGGTGGAGCTGAGGAGAGAGGAGATGTCTGGACTCTAGGAACAGATAAAGCTCTCTCTACTTCCTCAAAAGCAGAATGCCTCAGAGACAGCCTCCCTTCACCCCAAAGACTCACCACCAGAGGAAAGAGTTGGAGCCAAGTTATCTAATGCTCAAGCTTTAAGGGGCAGAGACAGCTCCGACAATTTTGGAGTCAACACCAACACCCCACAACTGGTGCTAACACTACTGCTCTGAGAATCTTCAAGTTCCAAAGTGCTCAGAGCTGGTCTACTCAGAGACACCATCAGAGTCGGAGATACTATAATCTTCTGATCCAATGCGGATGACTCCTGAATCTTCGGATATGACTGCTCCAAAACCAAAGGTTGAATCAGAGAAGGAGCCAGTACTGGTGGGGTAGTACTAACAAAGGTCTCTGAACCAGATGGGGTCAGAACCGGAAGAACCATTTGAAGTTTTGTCCAGAAGAACTTCTTCAACATCCTGTCCACATTGGCTTCTGTCAGATTTCTAGAGGCACGAGTTGAAGATGCTGTCAATGGTGCTCTTGTATGATGGCATCTAAGAAACCTATCCAAAAAGGGGGAAGGTAGGAGAGAGGAAACCGGATCCTAGATCAATGGTGTAGATCTGATCCTAGAACACTTTTGAAACTTTGCAAGCAGGTTCTGAGCCTGGAGTCAAAGGAGTGGTCAGATCTAGGGAACAGAACAGGCTAAGGAGGAAATACAAAAGTTTATCCAACAAAAGTGAGCCATCAAACACAAGGTGACTCTGCTTCTCAGTCTTCTGACAATAAAGCTAATAGGGGCACTTTACCAGTGAACATTTTCAAATATTCCAAATGAAAATGCTTGCAAGAGAGAACAAAGCATAGGAGTTAACTAGAAGAATCAGGAGTACCTTGGACTTAACTGGAGCCTGGATTTGGGAGTTGGAGAGGTACATAAAGAAAAGCAGCAACAATGAAATTAACGAATAAATGTGAGACTATAATGCATCAATTACATGTGTGAAATATGCCTTTACAGGAAAAAAGTGGCTGTAAAAGATTGGACTTTTATTGACTACATTAAACTTGTGGGGGAACTGAAAAGCATATACTCCATTTCATGTCATTAATCTTTGGACAGAAACTAAAAGGATAAAAAAGTAATAAGAAATATTTTTTTTAATTTTAACAATATCTGTATAAAACATTTCATGATATCAACTGGATGTTATTAGTGTGCCAAAGATACTGCTTTCTAGAAAGTTGAAGACAAAGAGGAAGCGCTTTTGCAAGGACGAGTAGGCAAATATTGCCAAGTCAAGCTGTGCTATGCTGATAGACTCCTACCCAAGAAGACTGAATGTTGTAATTAAATCAAAAGGTGCTTAAAAAATTATTAGTTTAAGGGTGTGCACACTTATACAACCAGTTTATTGTACATTTTTTATTTTTTTTCCTTTTTATTTTAATTTCCAAAGCAGTTTTATCCAGCAAAGCTGTTGGATACCCTCTTTATAAAAACAGGTTGGTAATAGGTACCACTTCCTGCAAAAATACATCATCATCACTAATCATATGTGATGCCCAAATATATTGTCCCTTAGGAATATTACACTTCATAAAATCTGTATGGTTACTGGACCAGTGTAGATACTTATTAGAAAAAATATTGCTTTGGAAATTAAAATAAAAAGAAAAAATAAATGTTTGCCTATTTTAAAAGATGGTTTTCAAGTAAAGTCTAAAATGGAATCAAATACGTCCAAAGTGTTACCATGCTGCTGTTTGGAAATGTCTGTTGATACCTCTAGTATTCAAAATATTATTACACATAATTGGAGAATTATTAGTGGTCATAAAGATACAGGGCAAATTTTAGGTAATGCACCATTATTTGTTAATACTAAGGTAAGTAGTATCAAACAATTGTTGGATAAAAATAAAAAAAAACAGAAAATAAAAATAATGGCATTATTACTAATAAAAATAAAGGAACCTATAAATGTAATGGTTGTACTAGTTGTAGGTTCATTTATGAAGACCCCTTTGTGACGTTGCCTCATTTGGATTATACTTTTTATTTTAAATATAGGTATGGATGTGGAACAACTGGGATAGCTTATCTTGCCTTATGTTCTTCTTGTGAATCATTTTATGTAGGTATGACTATAAGATGCCTAAGGGATAGAATACAAGAACATTTAAGGGCAATTAAGAATAAAGATGAAAACAATGCCCTGTATAAGCATTCAAAATGTGCAGTAACTTCCATAAATTTTTATTCACCATACTAGAACAGGTTAGTCTAGATAAGAGAGGGGGTAATTTTAAGAAACAAGTAGAAATTCGAGTAGTTAGCTAGCAGATGAATTTGAAAGCTGATGTTCTGCCAGGCTTAAATTAACACATTAATATTAAGTGCTTTTTAGAAAGCAAGAAATGAAATGGTTAAGTGTATTTAGCAATGTGTTTTGTAGAATGCAAATTCATTGGTTAATTGATTTTAATTGATGGCACATTTTGTATAAAATGGTTGAGAACCATGATTTTTTTATTCTGATGAAGTGTTTTATGAAAGCGGAGATTAAAAAGTTTGTTATGCTAATTCAGTTTGTGGCTCTTCTGTGTAAAGTGAACTTTTTAGTTTTCCTTTGGTGGATTTGTTCACTTGGCCTTTGTGGTGAATTGCTTTTAGAGTAAAATGAGACACTAGTTTTTCTAACCTACCTGTTAAAAAGAAAGGAATTTAAGGAATGGGTAGTTAAAATTATTCAAAAGTTATTATGGAAGACAGAAATTTCTTCAGAAGTTATGGCTAGTGAGTGGGATAAAATCAAAGTGGAGTTTAAAAATAGGGCAGAAATGAAAAACCGATATGGTTAAGAAGCAAGATGAATTATTTAGAGGGACTGGTAAAGGTTAAACATTTGCAGAATAAAGGGAATCTCACAAAACAAGAAAAGACACAACTTCAGAGTGTGAAAGAGAAAATAAGGGAGTATCTGGATAATATGTATGGGTTTAGAAAGATTGCTGTTAAGCAACTGTTTTTTTTTTTTGATAATAACACTAAATCACAAAAACTTTTAGCACAAGGACAGGCAACAGAAAATAGAAAGGGTCATTGACAAGCTTAGGGAGCCTATAACCATAAACATAGCTAGAGATGCTGTAACAGTAATAAAGGTAATTTTGGTAATTTTATAAAAATTTGCATAAAGTAGAGAAATTTGGAAAACAAGAAAGAGCATATATGGAAAGATTTATGGAAGACTTATATATGCCAAGGTCAGAGATTGATGAAGCTCAACAATTCAGTTGGATAGATGGAGGAGATGAGATAAAAAAATGGTGATGTACAATAAATCTGCATGGAAGTGTCTAGGAGAGATGTAATTCCTGTAGATGTCTAGAAGCTAGGAGGGAAGACTGTGATGCAAATCGGGAGGGTTTTGTTTAAAAGTATTTTAAAAGAAGGGAAAGCACCAACATCCTAGAAGAAAGCTATGGTGGCTGTAATACCTAAAGACTGCAAAGACCCATCAGACCCAGCTTCATATAGACCCATTTCAATTTTAAACCATGATTATAAAATGTTTATGTCTATTATAGCTAAAAGAATGGCACAGGTGTTAACAAAACTGATAGATATGGATCAATGCCATTTTGTGGAGGGGACGCAAACATTTGACAACATTAATAGAACAATGATGATCCAGAAGGAAGCAGAATTTAAGGAAATAACACTGGTGTTATTCAGTCTTGATGAAGAGAAAGCATTCAACAGAGTAAGCTGGGATTTTATGAGTAGGGCAAAGGAAGCATTTGCATTTCCTGATACAATAATAAGGTTAATTAGGAGGCTATATGAGGGATAAGAGGCAAAAATTAAAGTGGGAGGGTTCCTCTCTGACAAGTTGTGTCTACACAGGGAACCAGGCAGGGGTGTCCTCTTTCGCCTTTGTTAATTGAGTTATAGAGCCACTGACAAAAAAAAAAAATAAGGTACTCAGAAATTCAAGAATAGAATTACCAAGGTAATCAAGAGAAGTTGGCTTTATTTGCAGATTATATCATTTTGTACCTGAGAAAAACAGAAAAGGACATCTCAGTGATGTGGAACATTTTGAGACAGTTTCAAGTCTTTTCAAGATGTCATATTAATGAAGAAAAAACAAAGGCTATTGCTGTAAACAACATATCCACACATTAATTGGTTCAGCAGTACCCATTTTTGTGGGAACACAATAAAATGAAGTACTTAGGAGTATGGATTAAAAAAAAGAGTATGTTATAGCAGCTAAGAAAATTTTGGAAAGACAATACAAAACCTGCAAAACTGGAAGCTCAGCTACAAGAAGTAAAATTTTTTAGTCCTTTTAGTTTTATATACAAGTGATGCTCATTTTATCAACCAGAGGAAAAGTTATGAACAATAATTAATAAAGAGTTGAATGAATTTATCTGGGTAGGGAAGAGGACAAGGGTCAAGTAGGATAAGTTGATCTTTCCAATAGAGCAAGGTGATTTAGGGTTACCTGATTTGAAGGGACATTTAGAGCTACATGGTTAAGTCTCATATACATAACACAAGCAGAAAGCTATAATTCACAGTGGAAAGAGATGATGATGAAGCAGTGGGGAAATTCAGGAAATAAGGATAAAGTGGGATTTTTGGATATAGATCCTTAAGGAGAATAACAACAGCCATACAAAATACTATATTCATGAAGTAGCAGAAAGTATTCTAAATACTAAGCCAACACAAGAATGGAGAAAGGAGATTTTGCAGGTAGGGATGATAACAGAGAATTGGTAAGAAAGGACTGGAATTTACTTGAGAAAACTGGCAAAGGAGCCAAGGTACTATAAGCAAATAACAAGACATGGAAAGGTATTAGAATGAGAACAGATCAAGATGACATTTGGACTGCAGGCTAGAGACTGCCTTCTCCATCAGGGTTTGCTATCAGAATATAGGCAAAGAGAAAAGGATAGGGGAATCCAAAGTGAAAGACCTGCTATGGTAGACATTTTAGTTGAATCTATAACAGAAGCTGCTCTTATAAAAGGGATAGTTAGTATGGCATATAACATATTGCACAATAACTATATGAATCAATCAGAAGAGATTAAAAAGTAAAGGGAAGACAGACTGGAATAGCAATTCACAAGGAAACAATGTGTGGACATACATATGGCTCATGACTCCTAAATATGCAACAAAGATTAGAAGATTTAGGATTTTTGCTTGGAAGTGTTTGCACAGGTATTTTTATATCTCAAAAAAAAAATGCCAAACTAGATGCATTCCGGACCAGCGGTTATCACTGAAATGCACAGTCACAAAATTCCATGAACAAAGTCGCAAAATTATAATCCAAAATACGGCACTTTATTTAAGCTCGATCCACAGGCTTTTCGTCAGTAGCAAGTCGACTTCTTCAGAATAAATGGAAAACAATTCCAAATTCAATCACATGATTTAAATACAACATTAAAATCACATGGTGGCTGTATTTATTCGAAACCACTTGTCATCGTACTTACACTTACACTGTAATCTAAAACTTCTTCATAAATAAATTTATAAATTTATGGAGCTATGAGCTTTAGTGAGTTGCTGACTTGAGTGAGTTTACCCAGACTGGCTAACATCACCTATTCCAGGGTAAAAGGCTCTAGTTAAATTGTAGTCATTCTTTTCTCTTTAAAAAAAAATTTAAATTTTTTATTCTTATAGCATTTTTACATCCTTTTAGAAGGGTTTGTAAACATTGTGCTATTGTCATTTGGTACACACGTTCGCATACAATTATGCGAGTCATTTCTTCCTCTTCAAATGTCAATGTTATTATTACAACCTTGTAGAAGGATTTGTAAACACTGAGCTGTTGTCAGTTGGCACATATGTACGTATACAATTACGTGACTCTGTTTTAATATATTCCAAAGTTATTTTTGATTTGTTTAAGTCAACATATTATTGGTTCTAGGACCAATATTTGTCTAAATGCCAGGTGAAACGAAGGTTATTTATTTATATCACTACATTTGTTTTAGATTACAGTGTAAGTGTAAGTACGATGACAAGTGGTTTCGAATAAATACAGGAACCATGTGATTTTAATGTTGTATTTAAATCATGTGATTGAATTTGAAATTGTTTTCCGTTTATTCTGAAGAAGTCAGCTTGTTACTGACGAAAAAGCCTGTGGATCGAGCTTAAATAAAGTGCCGTATTTTGGATTATAATTTCGTGGCTTTGTTCATGGAATTTTGTGACTGTGCATTTTAGTGATAACCGCTGGTCCGGAATGCATCGTAGTTTGGAGTTTATTTTTTTTTTTTGTTTTTCTACGCTGTTTTTGGTTTGTGGGAGTGTGTGTGATTTTTATATCTCAATCAGACTCCAAAGAATTTTTACTCGGGTATATGGCAAATGTGGAAGGTGTGATGGGAAAGAAAGAGGTAACTAGGAACATATGTTTTGGGAGTGTAATAAGATGTCAGACTTTAAAACTTCATTACAAAGTACTCTGTAAGAAATATTGGGTTAGCAAATGGGTGTAACTAAGGATATTTTTTAATTGGGATACAGGATTTGAATTACCTAGACATAGTGAGGCCTTGTTACATGCAATTGTGGTGGATGACAAAAAAGCAATTACTAGAAAATGGAAATGAAAGTCTAAACCAGCTGTATTTGAAGTATTTAATACTGGTTCACAGATAAAAGAACTGGAAGTGGGACATTTAGAAAAGTGCAGGAGAAAATTAATTTCTTAGAAGAAAATGGAAATTGTGGGAACAATGCATGCAGAATAGTGCTTTGGAGGGGGAGTGAGGTTTAAGAGAGGGCAGAAATTGAGTAATTTATGTAATTTTGGATTGATGATAGTTTACAAAATAATATCTCTGATGTATGATGTTTGTGAATGGGAACATGTTAACATGGTTTGCTTTCCTTTATACAAATATATGTTTGCCTATATCTTAAGTGATAATTCAATAAAGTTGTTAAACAAATCCCACAGACCTTGCAACTTTAACTCCATAAAAACTGCCCCTACAAGCAAAATCTGAGGTACGGGTAGTTACAGATTCACTTGGAGAATGAGAAGAAAAGGGGAGACCTGCATTTGCTTGTATTTGTAGTCAGTACAGTTTCTTTTTTTAGAAAATTGGCATCTGAAAATCCACTGGATGCAATCCTTGTGTCCATGTGTTTTTTAGATGCTATTGAATCTTTTTTCATATGTAACCTGGTGAAAGCAGTCATGAGAATCATAGATGCTATGAATCCCAGTATCCTGAGAAACTTCCTGTCTGAAGTCTGAGACTGAGTTGAGAATATCAGCAAGGTTTCCAGATAAAAATCCATCTTCTTTTGTTTCACAAGGCCTTTAGCTCCAGAGTGTTATAAAGACATCACTGACTGACAATCCTATATGATGGGGTCAGTGAGGATTTTGAACATTTATCTGGAATCTCAGATTGGTCAGAAGAGATGAAAAATTAAGTTATGTACTCACTATAATGCTCCATCTGTGTTGTCCATTTTCATTTTTCCTCAACAGTTGGATTTGGATCCAATCCTCAGATCTGACTCAGCAGATATTTTAGTTCATGGCCACCAAAAATCTCTCAAGCTCCTCCCTTATCCACAATGCACCAACTCTGAACATACCTCAGATCTTGGTTGCTGGTTGACATAAAGTAAGAAATATTAAAATAATATGCTTGACAAAAGAAGCCATAACTGGAACTCAACATATGGGGCAGTGATGTCCTTATACGTTATTTCAGAAATCCATTATGAAAAAGGTTGGGGTTGGTGGGAGAGGATTTGACGAAGAATAAAAATGGACAACACAGATGGAACATTATTGTGAGTACATAACTTCTTTATCTGATGTTGTCAATTTTCATTCATTCCTCAGCAGTTGGGATAAAGTCCCCAGTTAAATAAAATCACAGGTGGAATCTAAGGAATGATATTCCTGAGCACAGTTGAGCCCAAAGGCTGCACCTCCTCTTGAGACCCGATCCAGTTTGTAATGAGTAATAAAGGCATGAGGATTGGCCCACGTTCATCATCATCATCAGCCCCCTTTTTCCCATTTTTCTACATGGGGTTGGGGTATCTTGTAAGCTGTCACCATCTCTCTCGATTCAGATCTTCTTTCACATAATCCATCCACCTTTTTGATGGACATCTTTGTTTCCTCTTACCATTTTATCTGTTCCAAAACTTCTTCACCAGTTTGTCTTCTACTTTTCTGCACATGTCCGAACCACAGTTATCTGTTCTCTTTGATCTTTTCTGCAATTGGAGCTTCTTTGGCTTCTGGTCTTATGTCCTCATTTCTTCATCTGTCCCACAGTGTGCATACTACAACCCTTCTCAGGCACTATATTTCCATTACCTCTAGCTTCCTCATCTATTCTGTCTTTACTGCCCAGTTTTCTGTACCATACAGTAGTATTGGTCACACCACTGGCTTGTATACCTTACTTTTCAGCTTGTTTGGCATTTTGCTGTCATAGACTACACCTGAGATGCTATGCCAGTTGGCTGCAGCCCCTCTGATTCTAGCTTTGACCTCTTCATCCATACTTCCCTTCTTCTCAACCATCAATCCCAGGTACTTGAAGCTATTTACCTGTTCCACTATCTTCTCTTTTACCTCAGTTCTCATCTTCTTCTTCTGGTTCCCCCAGATTAGTGCCATTACCACTGTCTTACCTTTGCTTAGTTTCATCCCATGTGCCTTCAGTTTTGCATTCCATTCTCCTATCCTTTACTGAAGTTCTTGCTCAGAGCCTGCCTGTAATGTCACATCATCTGCATACAGCAATTTTATTGATTTGTCCCCTCCAACCTGTTTGCTATTGTAGTCCATCACCAATATGAACAGCAGTGGGCTCAGAGCTGAACCCTGGTGTACACTCACTCCCACTGGGAACCCTTCTGTGAGGTTGAACACTGTTGGTACTTAGTCACTGGGTCCTTGTACAGAGCCTGCACTAATTCTAACAATGTTTCTGGGACTTTGAACCACCGCAGTACTGCCCAAATCAGCTTTCTTGGGACCTTATCATATGGTTTCTCCAAGTCTGGGAATGCCCAGCTGGACTTGTTCCTCATCTCTAGCTTCTTCTCAACTATCTGTCAAATTGCAAACATCGGGTCAGTTGTGCTGCATCCTGATATGAATCTGAACTGCTCATCTCCCATCTTACTTTCTACTACTCTGCACATCTGTTTATCAATCACCCTCTCCAGAATTTTCATGCAATGTGATAGGAGTTTAATGCCTTGTACTGCCCACAGTTGTGGATGTCCCCTATGTTCTTATAACTTGGCATGAGTATGCTTATTCTCCAGTCATCTGGGATACACCTTTCTCTCCACACTAGTATGATTACCATCAGGAGCTATTTCTCCCCATCTCACCCAGCACCTTTATCATATCTGCTGTGACCTCAATTTGAGTCTGCTGCTTTTCCTGACTTCATTTTCTTTAGTGCTACTTATTTCTTCTAGAGTGGGCTCCTCTTCTTCTCTCATTGTAGGCTATTTCTGGGGCAGTATAGCATCTGTGAGGTTTTCTATATTCAGAGGCTGTTGGAAATACTCCTTCTATCTGCCTTTGATGTCCCATGGATTGGTGAGCAGGTTGCTGCTGGCATCCCTTATGAAATGTATCTGGCTATCTTCTTTATCTTTCTGTCTTTGCCTTGCAATGTGATATAGGTTTTTGTGCCACCTACTGAGTCACTATTGCATCTCCTTTCTTAGCTTCTTTGTTAGCCAACCAGCACTCCTTCTTAGCCTAGTCAGACTTTTCTATCCCCCACTTTTTCCTACACTACTTCTTTCTTTTGATGACTTTCTGGATTTCTGCATTCCACCACCAACTTTCCTTATGTACCTTATTTCCATATCTGGCTCGGCCACATGTCTGTTCTGTAGTCCACACACATGCTGTTTTGAGGAGCTGCCATTCTTCTTCAACTTCACCTATTTCTTCCTTTAGTTGGGATGCTAGAGCCCTGAGTTATTCCTTGAACTGCTGTGCTTTCTCTCCAGTCAACTTTCAACCTGGTCTCTGTTGACTTTAGAGTCTTCTCTGACCAACACTTGCTTGCAGCTGATTGTGGCAACCAGTAGTTTATGCTGTGGGCCAACTGTTTCACTGGGGATGACTTTGCAATCATTGATTCTAATGCAGTGTCCTTTCCTTACTAGCAGAAAGTCTATCTGAGTTGCATGTTCGCCACTCTTGTATGTGATCTTGTGACTGTCTCTCTTTTGAACCATGTGTTGGCTACTAACAAGCCATTTGCCAGAGAGAAGTCTAGAATAGTTTCACCTTCTTTATTCCTGTTGCCCCACCCATGTGGACCCAAGCAGTCCTCATATCCTGTTCTGTCTGTCCTGATATGTGCATTTAAGTTACCCATTATCAACACCAAATTCTGATGTCCTGCTTTATCTAGTAGGTCCTGCAACTGCTGTATGAATGCACTCCTTTCCTCACTATCACAACCCTGCTATGGGGCATAGGCTGTGATTATGAATACTGCCCTATCATTACACTGGAGTCTGATTTTCATGAGTCTGTCACTAATTTGGATGACAACTCTCACTGCCTTCTAAAGCCTCTCTCTCACCTCAATTCCCATAGCATTTCGAGACTGTGGCTCCCAAGCCAAGTGGCTTCACTGCATTGCCCTTCCATCTTGTCTCTTGGATACACAGGATGTCCAGCCTCCTCAGTATCATCATGTCATCCACTTCCAAGCTGCATCCTGTCAGTGAACCTACATTAAGTGTAGCAATTCTCAGTTCATGTTTTGCAGGTTGATTGGTTTTATGTCCAGCTTTCTCTCAGCCAAGTTATCCTAGGTAACCCATGCTGGGCAACTAAACAACAGCCAGCCTTATTGACCCAGGGTTGCTGAGGTTTATGATGGGCACATACTGGCCAATAGGGTCACATCCACTCCTCTCACTATTAGCATGGTTGCCAGGTCAGAGTAGACCGGTCTTCAACCCACTTATCACCAGTAATTATACATGCCTATTTTTGGTGCCATTAGTCAACATGACCGAATTACCTAGAGCCATATTTTTACACCGTCGATTGACTAGCCCTGCCACAGCATGCAGTCTGTGATCTGTGTTCCCCTATCTTGAGGATATTGTGCACCACAGTAGATGCCCAAAGTAGTTAGTCTGTACAACTCTTCCACCTACAGGACACCATGCAGAGTCTGTGCTGCTGCCTACAGCTCCATTCATTGGTGAGTTTGGGATGGAAACATTCAGCATACACATACATCTCAGACTACACCTAAAACTATATGCCAGATGGCTGCAGCCCCTCTGATTCTAGCTTTGACCTCTTCATCCATACTTCCCTTCTTCTCAACCACCCCTCCCAGATACTTGAAGTTATTTACCTGTTCCACTATCTTCCCTTTTATCTCAGTTCTCATCTTCTTCTGTGTCTCCCAGAGTGTTGCCATTACCACTGTCTTATCTTTGCTTAGTTTCATCCCATGTGCCTTCAGTTTTGCATTCCATTCCCCTGTCCTTTGCTGAAGTTCTTGCTCAGAGCCTGCCTGTAATGCCACATCATCTGCAAACAGCAACTTTGTTGATCTGCCCCCTCCAACCTGTTTGTTAATGTAGTTCATCACCAGTATGAACAGCAGTGGGCTCAGAGCTGAACCCTGGTGTACATCCACGCCCACTGGGAACCCCTCTGTGAGGCCGAACATTGGTCATACTTAGCCATTGGGTCCTTGTACAGACCTTGCACTAGTTCTACCAATGTTTCTGGGACTTTGAACCACTGCAGTACTGCCCAAATCAGCTTTCTTGGGACCTTGTCATATGGTTTCTCCAAGTCTAGGAATCCCCAGATGGACCCGTTCCTCATCTCTAGCTTCTTCTCAACTATCTGTCTCATTGAAAACATTTAGTCTGTTGTGCTGCATCCTTATTTGAATCTGAACTGCTCATCTCCAATTTACTTTCTACTGCTCTGCATAGCTGTTTATCAAGCACCCTCTCCAGAACTTTCATGCAATGTGATAGGAGTTTGATGCCTTGTACTGCCCACAGTAGTGGATGTCCCCTTTGTTCTTATACACTGGCATGAGTATGCTTATTTTCCAGTCATCTGGGATACACCTTTCTCTCCACACTAGTATGATTACCATCAGGAGCCATTTTTCCCCTATCTCACCCAGCATCATTATCATATCCACTGTGACCTCAATATGAGCCTGCTGCTTTCCCTGACATCATTTTCTTTAGTGCTACCCTTACTTTTTCTAGGGTGGGCTCCTCTTCTTCTCTCATCGTAGGCTGTTTCTGGGACATTACAGCATCTGTGGAGTTTTCTACACTCAGAAGCTGTTGGACATACTCCTTCCATCTGCCTTTGATATCCCTTGGATTGGTGAACAGGTTATTGCAGGCATCCCTTATGAAAGGTATCTGGCTATCTTCTTTATCTTTCTGTCTTTGCCTTGCAATGTGATATAGTTTCTTTGTGCCACCTACTGAGTCACTTTCCACAAGCTGCTAGAGTGCCTTTTATGCTCTATTCTTTGCAATTGCAACTCCTGTCTTAGCTTCTTTGTTAGCCAACCAGCACTCCTTCTTAGCCTGGTCCATCTTTTCTATCTCACAGTTTTTGCTGCACTCCTTCTTTCTTTTGATGACTTTCTGGACTTCTGCATTCCACCACCAGCTTTCCTTATGAACCTTATTTCCATATCTGGCTCAGCCTCATATCTGTTCTGTAGTCCTCACATATGCTGTTTTGAGGCGCTGCTATTCTTCTTCAACTCCACCTATTTCTTCCTTTTCTTGGGGTGCTAGAGCCCTGAGTAATTCCTTGAACTGCTGTGCTTTCTCTCCAGTCAACTTTCAGTCTGGTCTCTGTTGACCTTAAAGCCTTCTCTGACCACTGCTTGTTTGCAGCTGATTATGGCAACCAGTGGTTTATGCTGTGGGCCAACTGTTTCACTGGGGATGACTTTGCAGTCATTGATTCTACTGTAGCCCTTTCCTTACTAGCAGAAAGTCTATCTGAGTTGCATGTCCGCCACTCTTGTATGTGATCTTGTGACTGTCTCTGTTTTGAACCATGTGCTGGCTACTAACAAGCCATTTGCCAGAGAGAAGTCTAGAATGGTGGCTTCTTCTTTATTCCTGTTGCTCCACCCATGTGGAACCAGGCAGTCCTCATATCCTGTTCTGTCTGTCCTGATATGTGCGTTCAAGTCACCCATTATCAACACCAAACTCTGTTGTCCTGCTTTATCTAGCAGGTCCTGCAACTGCTGTATGAATGCATTCCTTTCCTCGCTATTGCAACCCTGCTGTGGGGCATAGGCTGTGATTATGAATACTGCCCTATCACTATACTGAAGTCTGATTGCCATGAGTCTGTCACTAATTCAGATGATAACTCTCTCTGCATTCTAAAGCCTCTCTCTCTCTCTCACCACAGTTTTTTATTTACTTATTTAACATTTGTTAACTGCGAAAGTCCGACTTGGAACATAGCCAATTTTCAGTGTAGGTCTGGGGAGAAATGCTCCAGATGTATGTCTCTGAATGTGGGAGGAAACCAGAGCACCCGGAGGAAACCTACAAGAATGCAAGTGGGACATGCAGACTCCACACAGAAGGCACTCCACCCAAGAATCGAAACGAAGAACCTCTTGTTGTGAGGTGATAATGCTACTGCTGCACCACTGTGCTGTGGTTCCCACACCATTTCTAGCCTGTGTGTCCAGGCCAAGTGGCTTCACTGTACTGCCCTTCCACCTTGTCACTTGGATGCACAAGATATCCAGCCTCCTCCGTATCATCATGTTATCCACTTCCAAGCTTCGGCCTGTCAGTGAACCTACATTAAGTGCAGCAATTCTCAGTTTATGTTTGGCAGGTTGATTGGTTTTACGTCCAACTTCACACAGCAGAACTATCCTAGGTAACCGATGCTGGGCAACTAAACACCAGCCAGCCTTATTGACCCAAGGCTTCTGAGTTTTATAGTGGCCACACTGGCCAATAGGGGCACATACACTCCTCCCACTGTTAGCATGTTTCCCAGGTCAGTGTTGACTGGGTCCTCAACCCACATCACCGGTAAGAATACATGGCTATTTTTGGTGACATTAGTTAACATGGCCAAATCACCTAGAGCTATATTTGACACTGTCGAGTGACTAGCCCTGCCACATGTGTTCTCCTATCTTGAGGATACTGTGAACCACAGTAGATGCCCAAAGCAGTTAGTCTGTACAATTCTTCCCCCTACAGGATACCATGTAGAGTCTGTGCTGCTGCCCACAGCTCCATTCATTGGTGAGTTTGAGATGGAAACATTCATCTTGCTTTTTAGAGGTAAGAGGACTGCCACAATAACACAGGGAGAACATGCAAACTACAAACAGGCAATGATCGGAGGTCATGATTGAACCTTGTACCTTGTGCATGGGAGGCGAAGAAGTGAAGACCTTAACCATTATGCCAATTGGTCTCATACTGTATTTACTGCTGCAGATATGCCATTCATGGAAGCCCTAGACAGAAACAGTGAAGAAATAGCCACAGACCTAGTTGAATAGGCTCTTACAGGTTTTGGTAAGGGGAGACACAACTTGCTGTACAGAAATGATATACAATCCGTCAGCCATCTCACTAAAGTTACCTTTGCAACTGATTTACCCAGTTTAGAATCTGCAAAGGAGACAAATAATTGATCCATCTTTCTAATTTATTTTGTTCTATGTAAATTAAAACATAATTGCCTGTGAACATCCAATACGTGTAGCATATATTCACCTCTGTTCACAAATTTAAGAAAGAAAACTGTGGATTAATGGACTGGTTGATATTAGATTCTGACACCACCTTAGGAAGAAAAGAAGGATTTTTTTCATAATGTTACTCCATCCCTGTGAAAATCAAGTAGGGAGGATTAGAAGATAATGTTTGAAGTTCTGAAATCCTTCTAGCAGAGGTGATGGCCACCAGAAAAATAGTCTTCCAGGTCAGAAACTTTAGATCACATTTTGCTGCTGGTGTAAAAAGGGGGAATTAATCAAGGAATGTTGTACTAAATTTAAGTCCCATGGAAGAGCTGGATCTTTATAAGGCATTCTCAAAAGAAGGGTACCTCTCAGGAAGGCCTTACAAAGTTTAGATCAAGCCAGGGTGGAGTTCTCAAATCCAATGTGAAAATTAGAGATGGCTGCTAATTAAACTCAAATTGTTGAAGGGCTATCTCCTTCATTGAAAATTGTAGCCAAAAATTCATGGGCACTTTGTACAGGGACTTAAAAAGAGTCAATATGTTTCTGAAGTCCCCAAAAAACTCTTCCATTTAAAGACGCTTTATGGGAAGATAAAAGTATATGACGGACAGGGGGCAATTTTTCAAGACCAGTAAGGTGCAATAAGGATGAATTTGCTTTTCAACTGGAAAACTTTCTGTAGAAATTTGGGGATCAGGGGAGTTGGAGGATACTCATAAGGGAGACTGGTGGCCAATCATGTAGTAGAGCATCTCTTGGTGATTCCCTTGGTGTGGGGATTAGGTCAAAGAAGCTGCTGCACTTGTTATTTAGGGGAGATACAAAGAGATCACAGCAAGGCTGCTGCAATGGCAAAGGATAACATCTGCCACATTCATGCTGAGAGACCACTCAAAAGGTAGTAGAATGGACCTGCTCAATTTGTCAGCTATCACACTAGACTTCCACAGAAAGTGCATTGCTATCAGAAAATGGTTGGATGAGATCACCCACAGCCACATTCTGAGGGCTTCTTGACACAAAGGATAAGACTTGGTTCCCCTTGTTTGTTGATGTACCAAACCACTGACATATTGTCGCGCTGAATCGCAACTGTCCCAAAAGGGATACAGTTTTGGAGTTTCTGCAATGCTAGGACATTGATATGCATGTTGACCTCTTCAGGAGACCAAGTGCCTTGGACTGTTTTTCTCAGGAAGTGCTCCCCTCACCCAATCTTGGATGTGTTTGCAGTCATTATGACCTCGGGCTGAGGGAGAATGAAAGGATGACCTTGTAGAACCAGATCTGATCGAATCCACCACCAAAGGTATCTCTTGCACGCCTGAATGATTCTTATTTGGTCTGACATGTTAGTAAAGAATAGACCATTGTGCTGCTAACATCCCTTGAAGAATTCTCATGTAAAATCTTGCTAGAGGAACTAGGACTATATCTGCTGACACTGACCCCAAGGCTTAAAGAATCAATTGGGCTGAGACTGCAATAATGTGAATTATTTTTCTGACCTGGAATCTGATAGTTTGGACTCTTGAGAGAGGAAGAGAAGCTGTCACTGATAATGTGCCAATGTTTTAGATGGTTCTTACTGAGATTTGTTGAAATTTATGGTTATCCCCAGATGGGAGTAAGTCTGGAGTACCTGATCTCATGCTCTTATCAGCAAATGCCTGGTTGAGGCAGTAATGAGCCAGTCATCCAGATACAGAAACACTCGAATCCCTGCAGTCTGAGGTGAGCTGCTACCACTGCCATGCATTTGGTGAACACCCTGGGGGTTGTGGTGGGGCCAAAGGGCTGTGCTCTGAACTGGTAATGACTGGTGCCTAGCCAGAAACAGAAATACCTTCTGGATTGTCTGTTCATTTTTATGTGATAGTACACATCCTAAAGGTCTGTCAAGCAAATCCAGTCACCCTTGCACAAAAGGGCAGAATGGACTGAACCATGACTATCTGAAACCTTGTATGTCAAACTTATTTGCTCAAGTTGCTGAGATCCAAAATCAGTCTCCAGTCCCCTGTTTTTATTGGCACTAAAAGGAATCCTCAGTAATTTCCTGAAACAATCCGGTCTGGTGGGACCTCTTGGATGACTCTTTTTATCTAGCACATTGTATTTCTAGTCTTGCTGTATTTCTCTGAGTGAGAGGAACATTGGGGAATTTGCATACAGATGGAGGTGGAAGGGAAAAGGAAATTATATAGCCTCTGGAAATAATCCTCTGCACTCATATATCTTTAGTGATGACTAGCTAGGCTCTTTGGTGCAGGAATAATCAACCCCCAGTTACCTGCAGAGGGGGACAATCGGGCCTCCTTTCATGAGGATTTGTCAGAGAGGGAATCACTAGACCCTTGGTTCTGTGGGCCTCCTCTGCCATGTGGGCAGTGTCTACCATTTGAGTTCCCCCTCTGCCCTTAGGGATACTATTACCACATGGATCTTAGAAAGGATCTTGGAAATTTCTGAACCATGTTTTTCAACCTTGTCATTGATTCCTACAGAATGTTCTTTGAGAGGTCAAAAAATATATGCTCACTGCAGAGAGGGTCTTTCCATCTTTCTCACACCTGTTGAGTGTGTCCTTCACTTTTGGGCCAAACAACAATCTGCCATCAAGAGGTGCACTGATGAACGAGGACTTGAAGGGCTCCTCAAAATCACACAAATGCATCCAAGCATGCCTCCTAATGGAAATGCTTGAACCCTCCACCCTTCAGGCACCTTCAGCTGCATGAGAGATAAGCCTCATGGACAAATTAGAAATGGATTGAAGGGTTGCCAATTGTGAAGTCACAGAAGTCTGAAGCTTAAACAGAAATGTTCCCAGAAAGGGATTTTGACAGTTCTTTATTAAGTCCCTTTGTAGTTTTGTAAAATTTGCCAGGTAGTTCAGCGACCTAAGAGCAAAGGTCGCCAAAGCATACACATGTGTCCAAAGCTCTAGACTCCCTGTTAGGGGGATGGACAGAGGAACTCTGCTCAGCAAGTTCCTTCTTGGTGGCTGACGCCATGACCACAGCATCTACGGGCAGTCCGTTGCTCCAAAACTCCCTTCCTACAGGTGATGCCAGAATCCAAACTGGTCTTGTAGGGCCTGGCTCAACTGTGTGTGGCTCCTTCCATGCCTGCCAAGAGAGTAAGTCAATGAGCTCATCAGTGGGTGAAGTTACCCAGGAGGTAGATGGGCCAGACCCAAAGGCCTTCAGGAATACCAATTCCTCAGTGGAAGGGTTATTGGTGGACCAATCACCTCTCTGCTTAAGGATCTCAAGGATCTCTCCAAATGAGACGTCTTCGGGTACTGATCTAGGGGACCCTTCCCCTTCATAAAAATCAGTATCTTCAGTGAGGACTCCTGAGGGGGGGTCCATCTGCCTCCTCTTGCACTTCCTCTTCTTCAGGACTTCTTCGGTGGGGTGCTCCAGAGAAGTGTTGGAAGAGACTGTAATACCCTGCTGGCTAACCTGGAGACTTTTGGATGGCTGTCCCTGTGGTGTAGAATGATGGGGATCAAGGCATAGAGACACCTGGGTTCCACAGGAAAGATTTGAGGTGGTAGGAACTGTCCATCCTGCCTAAATAGAGAACACCCTCTTCACCACCTCAAAGGCAGAATGCTCTTGGGAGAAGGAAGCCAATGTAGCTGAGAAGCCACATTTCTGCTCCATTGGCTCCCCCTGCCCTGAAGGAATTCTACTCGAGGCAGAGGTCGAAATCATGTTATTCAGTGCCAAGACTCCGTGGGGAAGAGACAGCTCCAAAAATCTCTGGAGTTGACTCTAACACTTCAGATCTAACAGGGATGCTACGGCTTTGAGAGTCATCTGGCTCCAAAATGGTCAGAGCTGATGAACTGAGAGACAGCCTCGGAACCAAAGATACTGACATCTTCAGATCTGATCCAGCTGGTCCCAGAAGGCTTGAAATCAGGGGCCCTGAAATGAAATGTCAGATCAGAGAAGGAGATGAGACTGGTTGAGTAGCACAAAGACAGTCTTCCTAACACAAAGGGCTAGGAGCCGAGATAACTCCCATCTGTATCCCCACCAAGAGAAATTTCTTCATAATTCTGTCCACATCAGTTCTGGTCAGTCTCCTGGAAGAATAAGAAGAAGCTAACAATAGGGACCTAAAATGTCTGTGGGACTTGAGGTAAGGGGAAGATACTCTTGAGGGCACCGGGTCTATAGAGGGGGAATACCTGGTCCTGGGCAAAGGCCACAGATCTGAAGAACTAGGATCCAAGGATCCTTTTGTTGACTTTGACACCAGCTAAATAGGAACAATCTTTGGATCCAATTTATGCTTCTTCTTTGTTGGGTCTGTGGCAGGATCTGAGGAAGGAGTTGAGGATCTGGAAGATCTTGAAAACGTTTTAATGCTCCATTGACTTAGGTTTTGGGGTTGAGCCCCAGAAATAGCCTCTGAAAAGGATGATGATAGCAACCCTTTCAAGATAATTTTTTTTTTTCTATCCGTGACTGCTCACGGGTTGAAGACTTTACAGATAGAACAGTCTACCTGACGATGGTCTGTGCCCAACCAGTATACACATAAAACATGTGCATCTGACAGAAGCAACTTGTGCTCACATTTCTATCACTTTTTAAAGCCAGAAGGGTCTTTCTTGAACATTTTGAAAAACTAATAAAAGAAACAAGAGTTGAAGAAAGTTTTTTTTTTAAACTATTAAAGGGAGTACAATATAGAGAAAAAATTACCAGCATTGGTAATTAAGACTACACTAAAAAGTGTAAGAGGAAAAGGGAAAAGAAAAGATTACCAACTATGGTAAAAAGACTACACAAAAAGTGTAAGAGGAAGGATTTATAAATGGAAAGTTCTAATGTTCAACAGAAAATAAAAAGGGATGAAATAACTTATCTGTATGCTTAAATGCTCGAGAGGGCAAGGCAACCATGTCCAAACACGAAAGCAGCAAATGAGATTTTGAGGTGTGTTAGGGGTTGGTGCATTATGGGTAAAGGAGGAGCTTGAGAGCTTTTTGATGGCCACGAGCTAAATAACGGCCGAGTCGGATCCAAGGATCACTTCTGAACCCATCTGTTGAGGAATGAATGAAAACTGACAACATTAGATCCTATGCTAAGGACTCTTCACATCTGAAAACAAGACTCTGCAAAGATAAATAAGTTGTATAAATACGGAAAATGTGAGTGTCATTCAGTTTCCAGTTTCTTACTGATACTGATCAGGGATGTCTTTCCTTCTTGGGATCTGCTTTTTTTCCTGGACTAGTTTCCTCCTTCTATTATATAGCCTGTTTATTGCAGGGGTCCACCAAACTGGTTTCCTTCTCTTAGAGGTGTGAGTCTTGGTTTTGCTAGGGATGGCACGATCCATGCATCCTTGTAGGTACTCTTAGAGTGCATTTGTAAAAGTTTCTGCATCTTGGGCAGTGTTTTCCTTTAGCGTGGGGGTTGTGAAACTTACCACCTCTGTCTTAAGTAAGGTGAAGTTTGCTTTAGAAAACTTTTTTACTGCGGTTTCCTTAGTTGGGGGTGGTGGTGGGGTGTGGACATCCAGAGTGATTAGTTTATGGTCTGATCTAACCAGTGACAGGTTGACCTCCAATTTGGAACACCTGTCACCCATGTTGGTGAAGACCAGGTCCAATATGTTTTCACCTCTGGTAGGGGAGTTTACCAGCTGATCCAGGGCATTTGAGTTGATGAATTCCAGGAAGCGCTGGGCCTGGGAATTTGTACTCGAGTAGTTTTCCCAGTGAATGGTAGGGTAATTGAAATCATCCAATATCAGGGTGTTTGATAGGACCTTCATGTTTTCCAGTGTCTCCAGAAAGGTGGAGTGGTGGTTCTGGGTCATGGAGGGTAATCTGTAGCAGGCCACAATTTGCATTGCATATTTGCCTGATGTTAGTTGCACATGGATGATCTCAGAGGTATCATGCTGCACCACTAACCTGAAGGTGTAGGTATCCTTGATGAATATGAATACACCCCCTCCTTTTGTGTTTCGGTCCGTGTTCTGTGGCCGAAACGTGTGGTATGAGTTGTAGCCCGGTAGTGCTGGGGTGCTCTCTGGTGCCTTGAACCAGGTTTCAGTTACTGCACAGATGTCG
The DNA here is from genome assembly GCF_019279795.1 of Protopterus annectens. NCBI lineage: Eukaryota > Metazoa > Chordata > Ceratodontiformes > Protopteridae > Protopterus > Protopterus annectens. Next base: position 858,921,145 of record NC_056727.1, read on the forward strand.
ACGTTCTCCATACTAAGGAGTGCTTCGAGCGCGTGCATTTTGAGATTTAAACTCCTGGTGTTGAGTAGCATAACCCTTAGTTTTTTGTTAATTGTGCTGTTTATGAAGGTGGGTTTGACTTTTGAGCCTTGCCTAAAAAAGGCACTATGGGGGCAGCGAGAGCCTTGGCCAGTATTCGAAAGCCTAGGGGTGACAGGTGCAAGCCATCTCTTGCAAAGCAATGCGGCTTGTTGAGCATGTCGGCCCAGGCTGACAAACATTGGATTCCCTTTGAATGACACCAGAAGCTTAACCAATTGTTGAAATTGATAATTTTTTTCTTTATACTGAGGTATCATTCTTGGTGAGGGCAAGATGTTACTCATGGTCAGGGTCATGCCAGCCTGGGCTACATGATCAGAGAGCTCTTTCATATCTCTTTTCATGTAGTCCAGGGAGGTACGTCTCAGGTCATTCACACCAACATGAACAATGACAGAGTCATACTTGTACTTGTTCTGCAGTGACCTGAGTGCTTGTGTTATGTGGCGGATTCTGGCTCCCGACAGGCAGTTAACAGTAACCTTCTGCTTGTCAAGCCTAGTGAGTGGGACGTTAGTGTGCCTGACTGTAGAGTCACCCATTACTAGTGTGTTAGGTATGTTATTTCACCTTAAGGGCTGTGATTGTGTGGCACACTGATTTTGTGTTTTATGTGTTGTCTGGTTTGTGACGGGAAGTGCAGGTTGTTTGAGTGTCTGCTTTGGAGGTCTCTGATGCTTTTGCAGGTTTTTATTTAGAGCTTCCGAGTATGATATTGTGTATTTATGTGTATTTTTTGCCAGTGTTATTTTAGTTGGTCTGTGTGCACTGAAGTTGTGGTGCAAGTGTTAACCTTCTCCTCTTGACTGTCTGTTCTAGTCTTGGGTAGAGACAGCTTAGCTTCCAGTTTGGCTGTATAATTGCATCTCTCGCATATGTTAGTGTTTTGTGGTAGGAGGAGAGGTTTGTCTGTGTACATGAGGCAGTTGTAACATTGCCTCAGGATACCCAGATTCACCAGCTGGACTGGAGAGTGCACCTGAAGTTGCCCTTTGGTCATGCCTGAATAGTAGGGTGAGCTGTTTAGTCGCTTGATTTATGAGGGGTGAATAAAGAGCCTTGCCCTGCTGGGTAATCAGTGTCAGGGTATATTAGTGCTTGCTATTAGGTCAGAGCAAGTGCTGTGGCCTGAAAGTTGTGCTGCAAGGTTGTTACAGGCAGCGATATACACATCCTCGAAAGCTGGTACTAGAGGAGGAATTGATGTAGAAGGAAACCCATCCACTTGTAACATATATCTTCTCACTTCAGGGGGAACATCATTTGTTCATAGGCTCATAGGTAGGTACTAGGCTATCTGCCCAGAGGCATTTATAAGCCTAGTCGGAATGTGTTGGCTTTCGCCGCCCCCTTAGATTAGTTCCCTGTGCCTCTGTCCAGTAGAGCCACTGAAGTGATCCCCGGGGTAAACTTCCTGTTTCCCATCCACTCGTCGAGGTTTCTCTTGAAGAGTGTTAGTGAGGAGCTCTGTCTAATGTAGATTGGAACCTTGTTCCAGAGCATGGGAAGTCTCTGGGACAGGAATCTATCCCTCCAGCATGTCCTATTTATTGTTGTGGTGAGGTTTAGATCCCTAGAGCATGTGGCTCGAGGGGATATGGTTTTCTTTAGGTGGAGCATGTCCATCAATTCTAGGTTGTATGCCAGGCAGAGATCACCTCTGAGTAGGCGGTATGCAACTGGGTACAGCTGGAGTTTCTTCAGTCGAGCTGCATAGGGCATCTGTTTGAGGCCAGTGATCCTCTTGGTGAGGTACTTCTGTGGTCTTTCCAGCTGTTGCAGGAGTCTTGTAAGGTACATCCTGAATGGGGCATTGTACTCTACGATGGGTCTGATGAGTGATGCGTAGAGGGGCACAATGACCTCTTTTGATCTGGATGCAAACTCTTTTGTGATTAGGTGGGCCACATAGAAGGATTTTCTAACCACTTTGGCAATATGATTATCAAAGGAGAAATTACTATCTACTTGGGTCCCCAGATCCCTTATTTTGTCTTCTGTATTTAGGGGGCTACCACCTATGTGGTAATTTGTGGGTACTTTGTTTGGTATTTACATATTATCGCAACCACATTTGTACCGTCATATAATTCATTATGTTTTTGTTCCTGTAAAACATTTTTTTTTTCATTTTTCATTTAGTAATACTGAAATGAACAACACTATAGTTTTTACATAGCCTTACTTCAGTATAAATAACTAAGCTGTCCCTGTATTTTTGGCGGTGAAAATGCTTAGTTACACCATATTTTCGCAACCTGCTCGTGCACAAGACAGTGTTGATATATTACTGACATGTGGAGTCATTATTTCTGCTATTGTGAAGTTATCTGAACAGTTGGTGTCACATCAGTGGTATACACAGTTTTCCCATTAAGAAGGATTTCCGTGTTGTGAATCTGAAGTAGAACACATACAGGATCGCAGTTCCTCTGCTTTTCTGCTCAGTTTAGGGTGAAAATTGTTGTCCGCTTGCAGTAGGTTGACAAATACCTGCTTGCGTTTCTTATTCCTTTTTGTGTTTCACAACCAATATCATACAATAGTAAGTAGGAGGTTACACACCCCTTTTTCTTCAAAGATAAAGTTATTTTGTGCAAACAGTATGGGAACTTACGAATACATTAGGAGTTATATGACGGTACAAATGTGGTTGCGATAATACGTAAGTACCCTTTGTTTTTTTCCAAAGGGGATGACTACACATTTTTTGGCATTTAGCTTGAGGCCATGGTTTTGACACCAGGTATCTGTCTCAGTGAGACCCTTTTGGAGGATGTCTGTGTCAGCCGGAGAGTCAATTATAGCCCCTGGTTTGCAGTTGTCTGCGAAATTGGTCAGCCGTAGTCCTCCTGTGCTTGCCTGTACCTCTGAGAAGTATATGCCGAACAGGAGGGGTCCTAGGACTGAGCCCTGGGGAACGCCACTTGTAACCGGTTTAGAGTGAGACCTAGCTCCAGCAACTCTTACCATGTGGGTTCTGTCTGTGAGCCAGTTGGCAACCCATCTCGTGATGTAGGGGTTTATGTTCAGGCTGGTGAGCTTGTCTATGATACCAGAATGGGGAATGGTATCGAAGGCCTTTGCGAGGTCCAGGTAGGCTGTGTGGACCTCCTTTCCCTCATCTATACCCTTGGCAACTGTCTCAAAGAAGTCCACCAGGTTTAGGAGGCATGATCTGCCCTTAACAAAGCCGAACTGGGTAGGGTCCAGTGTTTGGAGGTTCCCAATGTCTCTGTTAATGAGATCCATGATGATGCACTCCATAGTCTTGCAGACCAAGCTAGTCAGGCTTATAGGGCGATAGTTCCCTGGGTCTGTTGTGGCTCAACCTTTGTGGAACAGAATAACCATTGCTGTCTGTCACTCTATGGGCATGTAGCCTGTGGAGAGGCTGAGTTTGAACAGTGTGTTTAGGTGAGGGGTTAGTTCATCTTTGAACTCATGTAGGACGCAGCTTGGGACACCTTCTGGTCTCATTGATGCTGTGTTTTTGGCTTTGGAGAGGGCTGTTTTAGCCTGAGTGTCTGTGATTTCAGGGGCACTACATTCTTCTGGTATGGTTATGGGCCCTTTTAGGGGTGAGAGGGCGGTGAAGTTTGCACTGAACCTGTCTGCCAGGATGTTGGCAATATCGGTCGGTATTTTGTGCCATTCTGCACTAACTCCGAGCAGGTCTGGAAATTGCATCTTAGATTCTTGACATAGCTAAAGAATTCCTTGTGGTTATCTTTGGAGTCCTTGGAAATTTTTCTTTCGAATCTAGCCTTGGATAATTTTAAGAGGGATCGTAGTTTTTTGCTGATACTGATCAGGGATGTCTTCCCCTCTTGGGATTTTACTCTTTTCTGTACTAGTTTCCTCCTTCTATTGTATAGCTTGTTTATGGCAGGGTCCACCAGACTGGTTTCCTTTTCTTGGAGGAGTGAGTCTTGGTTTTGCTTGGGATAGCATGAACCATGCATTCTTGTAGGTGCCCATAGAGTGCATTAGTAAAGGATTTTGCAGCTTGGGCAGCATTATCCTTTAGCATGGGGGATTTGAAACTTTCCACCTTGGTCTTAAGTAACGTAAAGTTTGATTCTGAAAAGTTTTTCACGGTGGTTTCTTTGACCGGGGGTTTGGGCAGAATGTGGATATCCAGAGTGATTAGTTTATGGTCAGATCTAACTAGTGAGGGGTTGACCTCGGTGTGGAACACCGGTCGCCCATATTGGTGATGACCAGGTCCAATATGTTGTCACCTCTGGTGGGGATGTTGACCAGTTGATCCGGAGCATTTGAGTTTATAAATTCTAGGAAATGTTGGGCAAGGGAGTTAGTACTTGAGTAGTTCTCCCAGTTAATGTTTGGGTAATTGAAATCACCCAATATCAGGGTGTTTGGTAGGACCTTTATGTTTCCCAGTGTTTCCAGAAATGCGGAATGGGGGTCCTAGGACATATTGGGTGATCTGTAGCAAGCTGCAATTTGAATTGCAGTTCTGCCCGTTGTTAGTTGCACATGGATGATCTCTGAAGCATCGTGCTGTGCCACTAACCTGGAGGTGTGGGTATCCTTGTTGAATATGAATATGCCCCTGCCTTTTGTATTTTGGTCTGGGTTTTGTGGCCAAAATGTATGGTATGAGTTGTAGCCTGGTAGTGCTGGGGTGCTCTCTGGAGCCTTAAATCAGGTTTTTGTTACTACACATATATCTGTTTTCTCCATACTTAGGAGTACCTCAAGTGCATGCATTTTGAGGTTTAGACTTCTGGCATTGAGTAGCATTACCCTCAGTTTTTTGTTACTTGTGCTATTTACGGTGGTGGGTTTGTCTTTTGAGCCTTGCCTAAAAAAGGCACTATGGGGGTGGCAAGAGCCTTGGCCAGTATTCAAAAGCCTAAGGGTGACATGTGCAAGCCGTCTCTAGCGTTGCAGCGTGGCTTGTCGAGCATGTCATCCCAGGCTGACAGACACTGGATCCCCTTTGAATGACATCAGAAGTTTAACTAATTGTTGAAATTGATAATATTTTCTTTATACCGTGATATCATTCTTAGTGACAGAAGGATGCTACTCAGGGTCAGGGTCATACCAGCCTGGGCTATGTGATCAGAGAACTCTTCCATGTCTCTTTTCATGTAGTCCAGAGTGGTACAGCTCAGGTCATTCACACCAGCATGGACAATGACAGAATCATATTTGTACTTGTTCTGGAGTGACCTGAGTGCTTGTGTTATGTGGCGGATCCTGGCACCCGACAGGCAGTTAACAGTAACCTTCTCCTTGTTCAGCCTAGTGAGTGGGACATCAGTGTGCCTGACTATACAGTCACCTATTACTAGTGTGTTGGGTATGTTCCCATAAAAAACACATTGTTCATCTTCACAAAAATATGAGAAAAAGAAAATACCTACAGATGAGGTTATGAGGACCAGTTTTCCTAAGCATCAGAGTTTTTGGCTTGTACATCTACAGAAGAAGCCCTATCTCTGACTATGTCAGAATCATCTGACATGCATTCCTCAGGAATATTCTGACTGACCTGATTTACAGGTACTGCATTCTTTGGCTAAGGTAAGAAAATCATCTTTTCTTATAAATGCCATATGTTCAGGTGAACAACGTTTAACCTTTCGTGTTTTTTTTTTCTTTACAGGTATTTTGTGTGACCAACTTGGAGAAGGAAAATTTCCCCATCAAGAGGGCTCTTCCCCAGGACACAAACAGCAACACCCCTGGTATATCTCTGTGCCCTAGTAAAGACTGTTCTCCCATGCCTGGCTTAGACAATGGAACAGCAAAGTAGATGTGGCTGAACCCAGGTTCATACTGGCTGAAAGGACTACACAAGAGGAAGTAAGAGAGTTAAGTTAAAGGTCTAACAAATGGCTGCTGGGCAGTACACAGTCATAAACCATCAGCTGAGGTAAAGACTGAGCCTGCCAAGTCAGTAACGTCTCTTTGGTGAGTTGTTTTTTATTTCTAGGAAAAACAGAAGTCAGTTCATCATTAGAGGGGTAAGAATCCATGCTGTAAACAAGTAGGATGCTGCTGATTTGGTCAAAAATGCTGGAACTAGTCAGTCAAAAGGTAAGTTGTCAAATAGTTTGCACAAAACAGCACACTTACACTTTCACACACATACATAAAATGTTCCCAAAAAACTGTAGTGCATAATCAGTACACAAAATTTCAACCAACTATATAACTGTTGTAAATAATTACATTTTTCATGCTGAAGGGTTCCCCAAAGGGAACGTATTTGCCGGAGAATGAAGTTGAAGTGCCCACTACTGCTTTTGTGAAGTCTCTGAACTGTCTCTTCATGAGGTAGCAAGAAAGTACTACAGATCTTCCACTCCATCTGCTGTTTTTCCCTCCTCAAGGCTGACTACTCAGCAGTCAGAGTAAAAGTGAGGGATGGAGACAGTGTTTTTGGAAGCTGGCGGGTTGTTGTGTCTTGCGCAACACACAACCCACATACTCTAAAGGGTACTGTAGCAGTGGGAATAATGAATATGTTACAATACCATATTTCAAATAACTTGTAAGAATAAAATTAATATCTCTTTGAGGCAAAAGAAAAATATAATCCAGCTAAAATCTTGACTGATGAAAAGATGTATTATTAAACTGAAAGAAACATAAAAAGGCAGTGAAGAATACTGAGGTATATCGTCTCCTGCTGAAATAAGCAAAGTCATAACTCCCTTATTGATATAAATGTGTGTTTTTTTCTTTGTGTGTACATGCATGCATGTATTTTTTCTGTATACATGTGTAAGATCTATGTATTCTTCTTTGTTAACTTAGTAGGCGGGATAATGCAAATACCCTTTTCAGCCATGAACAAGGTAATATGCAGTTGCAGTTGTGAATGAAGGCATACTTACATAGTTTATATTTGCAAGTTATACATTTGCAGTGCATGTGACAGTAGGGTAACAGAATTATTCATTTTTACAACACATATGTTCACGTACTTATATCCATAAAGGTCTGCAGAAACAGATTCATTGTGAAAGAAATCTCAAGAAGGCTATAATAACCCTAAGCATAAATGTGCAGGCTTACAAATCACTAAAACTACAACAAAAAAGCCAAGTAACATAGATAAAAAAGGGAATATTCAGCAGGTATAAAATTGTCCACATTGTAGTAATTAGACAATCTAGCACACTATAATTCATAAAAGGATACCTACATCTGCCCATTGTGTCCTGTAAACATTTTATGAAATATTCACAAACATGTACATGTTACAAATATACCCTGGGATGTAGAAACATTGCAGTCATGATCAAGGCCACTACTTCATTGTTTACGGTGCGTGTGTGTGTGTGATGAGTTCCTGTGCTCATTAACAATGAATGCAGACAGGAAAGTGTACACAGTGAGAAATGCATTAAATATCCTTGTCACAGTCCCAGCAAGATCTTGCAGAAAGAACATGTAGGAGAATACTGCAGCTGTAAGGAATTATGAGCAGCAGCAATCCTTTGAGTATTAGCCCTGACAATGCTTGGTGTGATCTTGCACAGACAGTTGCAGCAAGAAAAAGATGGTGTGTGGCAGCCTTACATGATCACGAGGCTTATAAGCTGATCGCTTGTGTGACCCTATCATATAATACACACACACACACACACACATGTATATATATATATATATATATATATATATATATATATATATGGGTCTACTACTAATGCCCGAAATTTCCCGACAGAAAACTCACCGACGCCAGATGACCGACAGGTAAGTGTACCGACAGGGTGATTTGCCGACAGCAGAAAGACCGACAAGGGAATGTGCGATCGCGACGCGGTAAGTGTGCGATGGTGACGGAGTTAGGAGCGGTCAGGTAAGTGTTCGAGATTGTGGGATGTCGGGTTAGGCTGTGGGAAAGGTGAGTGTGTGTTCGGAGGTATGGTTCTGCAAGGTAAGTGTGTGCTAGTGAGGGACTGTAGTTTAGGGACGGGTTAAGTGAGTTAGGGTTAGGTGCAGGTAGGTGAAGTGTGTTAGTGTTGGAGCTTGGGCTAGGGGTGGGTTAAGTGAGTTAGGGTTAGGTGCAGGTAGGTGATGTGTGCTAGTGTCGGAGCTTGGGCTAGTGGGTTAAGTAAGTTAGGGGTGCAGGTAGGTGATGTGTGCGTTAGTGTCGGAGCTTGGGCTAGGGGTGGGTTAAGTGAGTTAGGGTTAGTGCAGGTAGGTGAAGTGTGCGATAGTGTCGGACCTTAGGGTTAGGTTTGGGTCAGGGCTAGTGTGTATGCTATGTAGTGTCGCTGTTGTTTACGCCCGTGTCGGTGTAATGGTGTTCGTGTAATGGTGTTCGTGTTTTGCGTTGTCGGGTTTGTGTGTTGTCGGTCATCTGGCGTCGGTGAGTTTTCTGTCGGGGAATCGTCGTGTCGGTAATTAGTAGTAGACCCATATATATATATATATATATATATATATATATACATGTGTGTGTGTGTGTGTGTGTGTGTCTGTGTGTGCGTGCGCGCACATGCTCGGCAGCTGAATGTAGCCAAATCTATGTTTGGTCAACATCTGTTTAGTCGACAAAATTTGGTATACTATACAGATGGTTGACAGCTTTACAAAAATAAAAAATTCTTGGATTTGGGAAGAATGCCCTTTCTCTGACATTGTGCAATCTCAGAGTTAGTATATATAATTAGCAGGGGGATTGTGGGGATTGCAGGGTTGCTAGCCTCCCTGCAAAAATTATGTTTTATTCTTTTTTGTACTTCTGTTTTTTGCATGTACAGAGGTTATTGCTTAGTGCATGTAGCAGGGTGTCAACGTTCATAATGTCAATGTTTTGTATTCGATGTCATGGATGTTAACCTTTGCATCGGTAGACATATATAGACAAAGAAAAAGATATAAGTGTGCGCAGAGAATATAACTTGTGGAAGGGTAGGAAAGGAATGAAGATGAGGCTAGATTTAGTAGTAGGGCCACGGAAACAAACAGAGCATAGATAAGACTGCAAGGAGGGGTGCTGACACGGCAAGTGATATGTAAGACAATGGAGAAGGGGGCATTAGGCACACAAATGTAAATGTCAACTAAATGTAGATAAAAATGGAAAACAACACATAATTGGGAGGGGAGTATCAGTTTATCCAGCAACTGCAGGTGCAACATGAGCAGATTCTGACCACTTTACCAGTACTATAATGCTAATATCAGGAAACAAGTTACCTTACTGTAAAAATTATTTGACTATATGTAACCTCTATGGGACATGAGCCTACAGCCCTCCACACTAATAGTGTGCAAAACACTTTATTTGCAAGTTGGGCTACAAAAAGAAGTGGAAAAAACAACAGAGAAACACACAGCAATTGGTTAATACACACCTGATAAGCAAAAGCATAAATGAGAGAAAAAGCACACAACCTTAGAACTCAGTGCCCCCATACATGTAATGTGCAAAGCACTTCATTTACAGGTTATGATGAAGAACCAGAAAGACAAAGGTGTCCGGGGAAACACAAAGCAGATGGATGTTACACACCTGTAGAATGAAAACATAAAACAGATAAAATGTATATAACCCTGAGGGACTTAAACCCACAATTCCCCACACTCATAGTGTACAAAGCACTCTATTTACAGGCTGAGCTACAGAAACAGTAAAACAAAAGGCATTAAAGAAATACATAATAGTTGGCTGTTACACATCTGCAGAATCCAAGCATAAAAGAGACAAAAAGAATAAATGCTAACTCTCTTCCACAAATAGTTAACCATCCTACCAGGTGCTCCAAACTCCTGGAGCTAGTCCTTACAAATATGGCCACTTCCTGCAGAGCTCCATATGTATCATCATGTCTTCTTAAATCAGACCATAATTTAGTGACCTTTTCCTTTAAAACTATTGATACTTCCCCTGTAAATACCTCTGCATTTAGGGACTTCTGAAAAGCAAACTTTCTTCAGTTACTTGACTTAAATAAATTCTGCTGTAATCGTCCTTTGAAGGATTCCATTGTTAAAGCTGCTATTTATTCTCCTGACTTCTACTCCCACTTAAATAGTTGTATTGATAAGGCAGTCCCTATCCACAGCAAAAATAATGAGAAGTTTAAAAACAACCCCTCCCTGTGGTGGAATACCCATATAAATAAATTATATTACAAGAGAAAGAAAGTGCTTAATGATTATAAGTGGTCTCATTCTACCTATCTTAACAGCACACTTAAGCACACTAACAAAGAGCTTAAGGGAACCATTGGGAAGCTCAAAGCTGAGTATGAACTTAAAATAGCCACTAATACAAACATAACTAAAATCTTTCTTTAACTATGTCAAGAAGTTAAGACCTAATATATATATATATATATATATATATATATATATATATATATATATATACACACACACACACATATATATATATATATATATATATATATATATATATATTGATAGATGGATATATATATATATATATATGTATATATATATATATATATATATATATATATATATATATAGATAGATAGACATATATATATATATATATATATATATATATATATATATGAATCCCTATCATATGATAGAAACCTCATTTGACTGAAACCATAAGACTGAAATTTCAAAAGACTGAAAAGTCACTTGACTGAAACCAATGATACTTACTTTCAACATACTAAATTTTAAACTGGATCATATAAAACCAGACTAGGTGGGGGGGGGCCACGCCCCGCACCCCTCCCAACTATGTATACTAACTCCAGAACTGCAATACAGTGGGGAAAAGGGCATAGTAGTGGCAGCATGTAGACTATTGTAAGGTAAGTGAAAGGTATATGCCCTTTTCCCCACTGTAGTGCAATCCTGAGTTAGTATATATAGTTAGGGGGTGTGGGGGTGTAGCTCCCCACCTAGTCTGGTTTTATATGGTCCCGTTTACAATTTAGTATGTTGAAATTCAGTCTTATGGGTTTCAGTCAAGTGACTTTTCAGTCTTTTGAAATTTCAGTCTTATGGTTGCAGTCAAATACGTTTCAGTCAAACGAGGATTCTATCATATAATAGGGATCCATATATATATATATATATATATATATATATATATATATATATATATATATATATATATATATATATATATATATATATATATATATATATATATATATATATACACATACATGTATATATAGACATTTGTTGACCAGGAAAATCCACTGGGTCAGAAACCCATTTTCAGTAGAGGCCCGGGAGAAAAGCTCCAGTTACAGATCAAAAGTTTTGCAACAATATAATATTAACAATAATAAAACTTTGCATACCTCTCAACTGTACAGATTTTCGCAGAATGTCCAGATTTTTGCCTTATATTTTAGTTCTTTTTCTCACAAAACTGTGGTTTTCTGGCAAACCATTGGCAAATTATTGAGGGTTGAAGTCAGAAAATAATGACAGACATCTGAGTTTCAGACTTCATACCCTTCAAAAAATTCATGCTGATGCAAGACCTGTTATTCTATCAAGGGTTGGGTGGGTGGCCTAATGGTTAAGGTGTTTGCCTTGCAAACACAAGGTGCAGGGTTTGAATCTCACAAGGGATAATTGGCTAGGCTTAAAATAGCTCACAAGGGCAGTTAGCCTAGTACTAATCTATGAACTTTTGAACTTTCTAAGTTTGTAAGAGATATTTTTAAAAAGTGTCCCTGTTTTGGGGCCTCTGTCCCCCCCACACAATTATTTATGGCTTTGTCTAGACTTTTTGATCTAAGAGGTTTAGAGGTATGAAACAGTGTATACAATTGTTATACAATTTCTTAGTGATTGGTAATACACAGAGCAGAAAGTTTTATACAATCTGGTTAGGTGTTAGTAGTACACATACAGTATTTTTAATGGCATTCATTGTATTGAGGGAAAAATAGAGTAGAACATTCATAATAAAAACAGCTCATTTATGCACTTCAGTACATGGGAAGTTTAGGATTTTGCCTAATAATGATTATAGAGACAAAACAGCGATTGACATACCTTAACTAGTATAGAAGAGTCAATGAAGTTCAGAGGATTTTCCAAATTATTGCTTGAAATTGCAAAGAGTCATACTAGTTAGTATAATCTTAGAATTTGTTTACTGTGGTCTAATTCTACACACAAGGACATATATGATTAAGAAAGTGTTTTTTTAGGGTGAATTTGAAGTTTTTTATGGAATCAAGTTGTGTAATAGAGGGGGTTAGGGCATTCCATAATTTTGTTATGGAGTGAGAGTACACGTTTTGTCCTCTCTTGTTGGGTTTGGATATGCTTAGAAGCTGTTTATTAGTAGACCACAGATTCTGGGAGGGGATGTTAGAATGTAGGATAGAATGAAGTGAAGGGCAGTTTTCTGGGTCACATATTAATTTATGAGCAATAGTTAGTTGGGTATAATGAAGGTAGTGGGGGAATTCAAACCATTTCATTTCCGTAATGGACTGGCAGTGGTGTGTGTGGCTTTGTAGGCCAGAGGCAAATTTTGCAGTTTTATAATAGCATGATTGTAGTTTGTTACTTAGAGATATTGGATGGCAGGTGACTTACAGGATGGAGAGGGGGTATAGCTGATACTGGGAGAGAGGGAAGGGCCAGGATTTGGATGTATGTTGGCGCTTTGAGACAGTAACATGTAGATGATTTATAAGGTCTAAGAAGTAATATGTTTTAGAAGAGGACCTAGCTAAAGTAAAGGGAATTATTTTGGGTTTGTTGTTGATGGGTATGATTCTGAATTTGGTAGTGCATACATTGCTACAACTGAATAAAGAAGATGAGATGTTACAGAAGCTAATTATACTGGGTTGTGGTGCTGTACTTAGGGTTGGAGTTCTTGAAAATAATGAGAACTGCACGCTCTGGAGGGAGGTGGCTTGGATTAGTATGAGAAGAGGAGTGCTGAGAGAGAAAACATAAATAATTAGCTCTATGGTGTTAGGCATTTTAACTGATATAGGATATAAGGTAGAGGTGAAATTAGTGGTATTAAGATGTGTGAGGAAATTGGTTGGCATTTAAAGTATTATTGGCACTTATGTGGTTGTGGAATGGTTGATTGCATGATGGTGTATAGGGGAGTGGTCTAGGAGAGTATAAGTGTAATGAAAGAGAGAGTGGATGGGAATTGGTGGTAGGATAGGGGAGCTGAGTGAGCCCACGCATATCGAGGGTGAACAGAGAGGGATCAACCAGGAACCAGGTCACAGTGAGCACTACAATCTATAAAAGCGTGGATTAGGAGGTAAGTGGGTTAAACTGCTGTCACACAGTAGCTCTCCATTCCAAGCACTTACAAGAAAATACTCTGTACTGCCTCCATTTACATGTTGTAAATCACTGTATCAGGCCAGTTTTAAATGAGCCACAAGAGCAAGGTGAAATAGCTGGATGGCAGTTTGGGAGGGGACTGTTTTGAAACCGAACAATTATGCCAGTAAAAATTTGTTTGAAGAGTAAGCCAATAAAGTAGGACTGCAAAATTACCTATATGGGATTTGTTATCATTCCTGGATGTGTGCACGCCTTTCTTAGTTAACAATACATATGGAAAAGTATAGTGATAGCAGGCTTTTCGTAGTGGAGACGCATACATTAGCTAACTGTAATGCAAGGTCTTTTGCTGGGTTGTTACTGTTATTCCTGAAAAAGCAATCACAGGGAGGCTTCTGTGTTTTGAGATAACTGTTGAGGGATGGATGAGAGTATAAACGCCCAGAGATATTGATAGGAATTAGCTAAAAGAGTGCAAGAAATTATTACAGGTTGAGACAGCAAACAGACAAGGTAGTAACTATGGAAGAGGCAGTACATAGGAAAAAAGTTAGGAACCATTAGCAGACCGTGATTATATAGCTAAGAAAAACTATTACAACAAATAATACTACATTCCCTGGTGCAAAAGAAATACCTAATATCTTAGCTGAAAAAAAATGAGTTTAAATTTTACTCTACTCAGAGTTATAGCTATCCCACAGGTTCCACAATCCCAACCACCCCTTTAGTTAGTAAGAAACAAGTTCTCCCAGCCCTTTCAAAAACTACAAATAATTCAGCCACAGGCCCTGGCAACATACCAGGTTACCTGATTGTCAGTGCCAAATATGACCTTTCTGCATCCCTTCTTAAACTGTTTAATCTAAGCCTCTCCACTAGTAACATTCCCAAAGCCTGGAAAACAGCTATTGTCACGTCATTACACAAGGGTGGCCCAACCACAGACCCTTGTAACTATAGACCAATTTGTTTCACTAGCCTCATATGTAAAACTACAGAGTGCATTATTTCAGACTTCATTAATCTGGACATTGAAAATCTCTCAACCCTGGACCTACATCCATTTGAATGGCTTTACCAAATAAAGGTCCTGCCTCATTAATTTCATTGAAAAAATAACTGAAACAGTGGACTGTGGTTATGTAGTGCATACAGAATATCTAGACCTGGCCAAGGCCTTTGACACTATTTCCCATGCAAGCAGTATTGATAGACTTGAAAATCTCAGTATAAATCCTTATATTGTGTGATGGATAGCTAACTGATTGTCTGACAAAGCTCATGTGATTACAGTAGCAGGTGCCACATCCAAAAGCAAAACTGTTACCAGTGGTATTCTGCAGGGCTCAGTTTTGGGCCCTCTCCTATTTGGCATATACTTCTCAGACCTTCAGGCCAGCACTTCTGGCCTCTGGTAAGCTAAGTTTGCAGATAACTGCAAATTGGATGTTGCTATTTGATATTCAGCTGGCTCACAATTGCTTCATAATGGCTTATACCATGTTAACAATTAGTGCAAAGACAATGGTCTTAAATCAAATGTAAAAAAATGTAGCATAGTTCATTTTGGTAAACAAAACAGTTTCACTTACAGTACTAGAAATGCACACCTCCAATCAGATACTGTTGTAAGGGATCTGGCCACTCTTGTGGATAATTCCTTATCATTTGACCATCATGTCTCTACAGTAGTTCAGAAAGCCTTTTATCTGGCCCATCTAATTTGCAAAGGTATCTCCACTAGATCCAAAGAAGTCTTAATGCCCCTTTACTCATATCATATCAGACTCATTATTGAATATAATGCACCTTTTGGCATGTATTTATCTAAACATATAACACAACCTGAGAAACCTCAGAGATTCATAACTAAAAAGTATCAGTGGCCTCAAAAAGCTTAGTTATCAAGAGAGACTGGAAGCCCTTTCTCTGCACTTATTCTCTTAGAGACTCTTCCTTGGAGATCTATGTCTAGCCTTTCATGCCATGAAAGATACAGCCTTATTTGATCTCCTGTACCTTCACAGAACTAGTGGTACATCAAATACTCAGTTAAATGAACTAAACCTTCATCAGCAGATAAATAAGACATGATGACATGACAGATTCATATCCCAACATATCCCTCACATCTGAATCAGACTTCCACATGTCAAGCAGTGTAGCATCCTTGCCACCTTCAATGTAAACCTAATAATTGGATGGGCAGCCAAAGATTCTCTCCTGGTCTATCTTGTCTTGCCTTCCTTGAGGTTAGAGGGAAGTTCTGAATAAAGTTTCTTTGGCTAGGCTTGAAATGGCCTTCAGATTAATTGGCTAGTACTTACTTAAGAAGCTATAATACAACCTTGAGGAGACTGGAACCCACGGCCCTATACACTTGTAGCATACAAAGCACTTAATTTCAGTCTAAGCTACAGAACCAGTGATACAAAAGGTGTCATGGAAAAATACTGCAGTTGCTTGTTACACACCTGCAAAATGAAAGAATAGGATAATCAAAAATGACTCCTCACGGCACCACTTTTTGGGTCTAGTCTATTACTCACTGGCACAGCTGGCACTGTAATCTTTGCAAGGAGAGCTCCTTAAATGCCAACAACTGTACCCTATGTCATAAGTGCCAAATGCCACACAACAGCTCTCCACTTAGAGTATGTGTGGGGCAGGCACTAGCTGAAGTCAATATACATGGTGGATAATAGTGGTTGTACTTAGTATTAGTAGTGCAACCTATGGAACATGGCAGCCTAGCTCTTTGGTATACAGTGAACAGTACCAGGACTGAGCAGTTGTATATGGTGTGACGCCCCTGCACTGGCCCAGTAATCAAGGGGCCTCAATCCTCATCACTAGCACCAGTGAGGGGCGTACACATTGGGAGGATGACAAGTACACACACAGTAAAGTACAAATTCCCTTAAGAGCACACAGAGATCACAGTCCATCTGGGGCTGGTTTCTCTCTCTCTCTCTCCAGATCCCCAATAAGACTCCCCACTGGCACAGCTATAGAGTTGAGTCCTTAGCCAGGGTTCCAAGCCAAGTCCTCCCAGCACTCTCTCTGTCCAACCAGTGCTTCGTGTCCCTGCCCAAGTAGCTCACACACACACACACACACACACACACACACACACACACACACACACACACACACACACACACACACACTTTGAAATTTGATTTGTACACAAACATACACCTGGGAAAGGCTGGCACACGTTTACTAGCTATGCCCCAGACCATAAGGTAGTTATCACTGCCACCAGAACCCCTTATCAGCTACTTTAAGGCCCTTCCCAAAGGTTGAACAATCTTACTATATACTGTTACTATTATCCAAATGGTAAGTGTGACCAAGGCCAAGGCTATTTAGGAGTGGCCTATACAGTGTCAGCGAATATATATGCAAGTACTCTAAGAGCTTAAATATCTCTAAATAAACCAGCCACAACTAAAAGGTTTAAATATATTCAATAATAAACAATAAAAGAACAATACAATACTCAATAACTCAGCTCAGTGACTACAGTGTTCAGAATCACAGGAAATATTTTAAAACAACATTGTGGTGATGCGGTAGCGTTGTCGCCTCACAGTTAGATGTTGCCCGTTTCATTCTCAGTTAAAGCATCTTCTGTGTAGCGACATGCGTGAATGGGCGTTCCTTCGTTGAAGGTTGTGCGTTAGGCCCGGCAAGCCAGTACATAAAGATCTACTGCCAATCATTAGCGGACTGGAGTTCCGCTGTGGTGACCCCTAACCGGGAAAAGCCGAAAGACACAAACAATTGTGGGACAGTCTCAAATAAACACAGAAAACATCTAAACTAATCTTCATTGTATTCCTATCTATATCTAAGAGAAATCACTGTACCCTAGTTACTTATTATTAGTAAGGCAGAAGTGCTGAAGATGGAGGTTTCCAGGTCCAAAAACAAATACAAAATGCCCAGTCTCTGAGAGAGTTCCCAAACTAATATCAAAACATTACTGATGGGTCAGCTGGATGACATCACTATTTGTCACCTACCTTCAGTTCCCAGGCTAACAGATACCAACAGAATTTTTAGCACCTCTATGTGAGGTTTGCCTAGAACTGGAAGCCATAAAACAGTTAAAAATTTAATTTGAAACCTAGTAATTATTTCTGTTTCAAGAGACTAGAAAGAAACTCCTATCTCTAGACATCCTGTCTCCTTGCTGCCTTGAAACTAATTTTTATAGCACATCATAAAACACTTTTAACTTATTTATTTGAAGTTTTGTAAGTTAACTCTGTATGTTGCAAATTCTACTATTAATATAGTTTATATACATTTCTATTTTCTAGTAGGGTACACTGTGGTTACATTCTTGAAGCTCAGTACATAACATACAGTTCAACACACACTTCTGCACCAGTACTTTAATATCCACATAACATATAGTTATCTTACATTTGTAACACAAGCATACAAATCATATTAATATTCAGAAATGACATAGAATTATTTACAAAATTCCAGCTAGCTGGGCTGGCAGCCTCACACATGGGCATCAATGATGCTTGCAATGAACTGCCATTCACAGTATTCCTGAAAACGATAAATGTTTTGTAAGCTATAGGTGGGCATGTGTGAGGTGTGTTTATTTTTTGACCTGATTAAAGGGTGGAAATGTGATTATAGAAAAGAGATAACAAGGGAAAACAAGGAGAGGGTAGAACAAAAGATAAGCAACTAAGGAATGAGCAGGATGGATATAGGAAAGGTGGGGTAGATTTTTTTTTGTGGGGCAAGTGTTTATTTTCATGCATAAAGAAAATGCAAGTTGTGAGAGGAAGCAAGAGATCTAAGAAAAAGATAAGAGCGTTTATTGTGGTAGCAGGGGAAGATAGCCACACTGTCAACAGCATGTATGGGAGAGGAAACATAATGATGAAGAACATGTTAGGCAAACAGATGGAAGACAAACAAACATAGACACTGATAACAAAGAGAGGGGAACTAGGATGGAGTGTGTGCAGAGGGAATCTCTACAAGCTGTGAGTCAGTGGGAAATTACTCATTACTCTGTGTACCTTCACCATTGGGCTCTATCTCAAATGCTGGAGACAGTCATGGACAGGGACCTAAGGTTCTCCATCTGGCCAATTTGGGTGTCTAGCCTCCTTTCAACAATCTCCCCCACAATGTCTGCCAGCTGCCAATAGGTGGCAAAGGTGTCACCTCCACTGGCACTGCTACCAGTGGGTACAACAGTCCCAACATCCAGTGCAGGACTACCTGTAGTGGCACTGCAAGTAGGGCAGGATGGGTGGAGATGACTATGGCAGGCTGAGCCCCAGATGTGCTGGACAGACATTGCCATAGTGATGAGTGCAGGTTGCAATAAATTAAATGGAGAGGGAAAAATAAACCAGATACATGTATACAATAGAAAGGATAGCAGCAAATAGGGTGGGAAGAGAGAAATCCAAAAACAATGAATATATACAGCTGATCTGTACTTGTCCTATTATCATCTTACACCTAATATATGAAGACTAACAACAAACACACCTCCGATGTTAGATCACTGTTAGAGTACAGAAGGGAGAGGGGGATGTAAACCTACTACTATCAACACCTGCAGTTCAAATGGCTAACAATTAATGTGATGAGCTATTTGAACAAAGTAATGTTTTCTGTAGTCCAAGAGGCATGAAATGATGTCTGAAACAACAAAGAAAAGCATTTAGCTCAGACATACCTGTGACTCACAGGTTAAAAGTGAATGAAAGACATATACTGACAATAACTGCCCATGAAACAGATGTCTACCTACATACAATATTTTGTATACATAATTCCAACATCTAGTGCTTTAGATAGTATAATGAAATAGAAACCTCAACTGAAATATTAGGATAACTCAAATGGGGTGTGTGTGAGGGGGAACTGAATGCACAGGCATCTTCACAATGTGGGAGCTCAGCCTTAACTTCCTGGCCCATTTGTCAAGTATATGGCAGGATGCATGCCTAGACACACACGTGTACTATTCAGCAGTCATACTGTTTGTTACCTTTGACTTATGCCAATTATAACAGATGTAGCAGTGATTTATGGCAGGTATGCTGTTTGAAAATGAATTTCTGCTACTGTTAACATTAAAAGCTGTACATTTTGAAGCAACTGTGGTCACCCTGATGGTCTGTTAGGCACTCCAGTCTCCTTCTGTGAAGCTGCTCATCCACTTCAATGTCTTCAGGAGCTGTGGAAAGAAAATAAGCACTATGCAACATCTGTGGATGACATGCAGTTGCAGGTTAAATGTGTAACCAAGATAAGTTCTACCAGTGGTACATAGGTTGTGACTCTCGTTTTACTTTATCTTTTCATAAGTGTAGGATGTAGGACTGAGTGGCCTCATGTCATCATAATGGTGACATTGTTCCCTTATGCAAGGGATGCCAAAAGCATGGGTGACAGCCTGGGTCGAACTATTCCAGATTTCAGTCTTATATTGAGGCCCTTGATAGCCAACATGCAGGGCCTCTAGCTGCAATTCTTATGAAGAAGGTATAGAAAGACTTTTGACTCCTCCACACACAATTTCTGTGCTCTAAAAGGATACTGTGTAATCCTGCATTAACAATATTTTTTGCATATTTGCCAGAGTAATAATCCAGAGCACCACTGGATAAATCCAGACAGTAAAAGCATGTCTTCAGCAGCCCAATCACACACTCCTCTATGATTCTTGTTTGTGCTTGGATGTGGCTGTACTCATGGTCTGTTTGATTTTGTGAATTTCTTATGGGTGTCATGAGCCATGGCTCCAAGACATATCTGACATCACCAACAAGATGATTCTGTGGAAAGTCATCCCTTACAAACCACTGGTACAAATTACAAGTGTGCCATATGTGAGAGTCATGATAACTGCCTGGGTAGCCTGCACACACATTGTAAATGATTCCCTGTGCATTACAGATTACCTGGCAGTTGATGAAATGATACCCTCTGTGCTTTATGTATCTCTTTCCCAGTTCAGCAGGTGGGTTCTTTTATTTCAATGTAGGTACAGTCTATAGCCACTAATATTTCAGGGAAATGGGGTATATCACAGGAATCCCACACAGTTGTGGCTCTCTTCTCTGGTGTGCATGGGAACCAAACAAGTCCTCCACATGATTACACATAGCATCTAGAAAATGATGGAATATTATCAAAGCAAATGCTTGTGATAACCTTTCTGTGTCTCAAGTAGGTTGCTAAAAGGTCCCTATAGTTAATATATGTAAAGCCACACATACCTTAGTATCAACTGGGATATGCACTCTATGACTCCCACAGCACTGCAGATGAGGTCAACACATTTTTAACAATTTCTTGGAAGGGGTCTCTATCCACACAGTACTGGGCTACAATGTCACTGTTGTACAGTTGCATGAATATGGAAAAATGTGTATGTCTTGGAGAGTGCAATGAGATATGTCTAGCTAGGCATTTTGTAAATAGTGAGGTGGAGAGTCCAAAGGGTAAAACAGAGAACTCATAATGTAAGCCAGATACAGCAATTCTTAAGAGACACCTGAATTGTTTGACAACATCCTTTAGGTCTAACTTTACCATGACAGCTAAGGTTGGGATCAAGGGTACAAGATTCTGAAGTGATAATATCTTGAACTTAGGAATCCTGAAATAGAGCTGAAAGATCCAGTATTGGTTTCCATGATCCTTCATAATATCATTTTCTGAACCTTAAAAGCTTCACTCTGTTCCCAGTGGGAAAAAAATCATTCATATTAGATAAAAGTTCTGTAAAGGAAACTTCTTCATTAGGGATGTCTGTATGAATGCTTTCTTCAGAATCAGAAAGCTCAGACTAAGTAGAATCCTCAGGAATATACTTCTCCCCCTGTAAAGCTTCACTTTCTGGCTGGAAAATCCTGGCAGATTGATAAGGAATTTTATCTTCCTGCCTGAGGACTAATTAGGTGTTGGAAAGACAAACATCAGTTCCTTTGTAAAAAAAAAAATGTGACAGTGACAGGCTAACAGTGTTTTCTCAAATAAAACAGTCCAGTCTGGCAGCCCCCTCAGGCACACTGGTCCCAGCTTCCACCTTCCTGTAGCAGCCAAATGAAAACCCTTTACCTGCCCCTTCTCCAGTCAGTGATAAATGTGGGTCTCCATGGCTCACTCTGGGTTTTCCTACAGCTGAAGAGGAAGTGGCTAGGCCTGGTCTTCAGTGGCTGGGGGAAAACGATGGGTGGTTTGAGGAACAACAATCTGTCAGAGCAGAGTTACCCACCAGCAGCTGAGGCAACTGAGGCAACAAAGGAACCAGAAACACCTCACAAGATTCCTTGGAAAATTTCTTCTTTTTGTTTCGGGGGAAGGTAATACCAAGGAGATTGATTGCTGCTCCATTGGTTAGTCAAGACAGAAGATCCAAAAGTAGGCAGTGCATCCTAGAAGTGTCAATAAGTATGCAAGTAAGGGGAACTAACTGTTAAGAGTAAGTATTACAGTGACAGTACATCATAAGCACTACATCCTTTCTCAAACACTGTAAAAAGTAATTTAAGTAAGTTTTTTTTAGTCATAAGTTAAATCTTTTCCTCATAAAAGTTCACACAAGCAAAGGGAACAAATTTAACATAATAAACATGTCCAACTCAACTTATGCATAAACACAGAAATTCTTGACAATATAAAATCATTTCAGAAGGAAGCCTTTGTCCAACTGGATCTTACCTTCGTAGGTTGAAGATCTCAGTCGATTGACAGCTGGCCTGTCAAAGAAACTTTTGACCCGATGGCAAAAAAAAAAACTCTAAAGCTTTTGTTGTTCCTCCTGCCTTTTATACAGAGCACACTCCTTGCAAGGGGAAGCCTGAAAGATTTCCAAAGCTTTGGAAGCTGGCCAGCACAGTGAGATAAACTCACACATCTTAAGCTACTACAATGGTGATTCATTTTAGAACATATGTACGGCCCACACTTAAACAGCAGTGCACCAAATAAACAGGTCACATTAGAAGAAAAACCCTGATATCTAATTTCAGTTATTATACATAATCAAAATGAATTTACATATATATTTATGCACAGTAACCGTGCTACATAGAAGTTATTGAAATATTTCTTCTTAACGGTCACATGATGGACAATACAACTGCACTAATACTTAGCCTCTGTCTAGTGCAGGTAAAGATAAATCCAGTTTAAGACCTGGAACCTAAAGAGAGTTTGTAACAAAGGGTTTAATATCTACACTTCTTTACTAACTCCTGTGGTTCCACAGATATGAAAATGTGCTTGAAATGTGAGGACATAATTTGATTTATCAAAAAAGCTCAGGCTCCACCCATTGGAAGTTATAATTAAAACTTCCAGAGCTTACTGGAGGAAATGAGTTAAACAATGCAAACATTTCCAGATTTGGATTTTGAGGCCCACAAAGTTAAACATCACAAGTTTTGTGCAACAATGCTATTCAGCAGGAGGTAGATATAAATACCAGTAAGACAGAAAAGTGCTGGCTGAAGAAGAATCTAATGCACATTCATTTATTTTCACATTACTCTTTTAATTTAATTTAGCATCACGATGGCGCCTATCATAGCAAAGGGCACATGACAAAAATAATCTAATCCCAGACAGCACATTACAATGACCATAAAGCCTTCAGTGGCAAGAAATAATAGCTCTGCAGAGTTCAGAACTCCAGTAGATGGAAACATGTAGGTCAGATTCATATTAAATGTCTAAAATTACATTAAATTAATAATATAGTATCTATTACTTGAGAAGGTTCACCTCAGTTATTTTTTCTGTTATTTTTATGAGACGAAGAGTTCTTTCTAATCAGATCTATTTTTAAATTATGTTATTTGTAATGATATGCCTAAAATGTATGTTGCTACGCCATGTTCTGTGAAATGTAAACGAAAGCCAAACAGTCTCTATTAACTTAGAGAAATTACTATAGTGGTAATGTACCAAAGCAAAACTCTGAAGAGATGATGTACACAGTTATACCGA
The DNA here is from genome assembly GCF_019279795.1 of Protopterus annectens. Lineage (NCBI taxonomy): Eukaryota > Metazoa > Chordata > Ceratodontiformes > Protopteridae > Protopterus > Protopterus annectens. The sequence goes on from NC_056727.1 coordinate 858,944,524, forward strand.
GAAAACACTATGAAAGATAAGCATGCTTTTTCAAAATGTGAGCTCAGGAAATGATATACTCAGGCATACTCTTGCTATCAACAAAGAGCATTCTTTTTTGAACATCATTCCAAAAAATGTCTTACAGATGCCAAACACTGACTGTTTAAACTAACACTTACATTATAAATATACACATAGCTTACATACAGACAGATATTCACTTAAAACTACTTCTTTCCCTGCATGCAGGGTACAGTAACTGAAATGATGGACATGCTTTCTTATATGCAGTGGGGGGTGGTGCATCATTTGGTGAGGCATGTGCTACATTTTCAAATGAGAGGTGTTGTGATAGCTAACAACGTAAGGTTGCAAATATAAAATGGAAATTTGCAGTTATATAGAAAAGAACCATATTACTTCTACCCATGACAAAAGAAAATGTAAAAGAAAAAAGCATAATCTTTTATAAAGTAAACAATAAAACAAAATTTTACCTCACCTGCTGTGATAATTGTTTGCTGGCTAGTAGGTAAAGATTCACTAGTTTACCAGACAGAAATTTGGCTGATTTAAACCCTTGTGAAAATAACATAATCTCAGCAATAAGGTCATAATCTGGAACCATCATTGACACAGGACGAAAAAGAGACTTCAGGTTGTCCGGGAGCTCTACCCGACCTTTATATCTAAAAAGAAGAAGAACATTTCAGAATTAGACATCATTAATTTCTATTATTACCTGGTATTTTTATATTTAATATAACATACTTTATTTTCATTCATGTTGATTCAACAATGTGTCTACCAGGATTATTTTATCATATATGATAATCATCCTAATCCAAACTCCCACGACACACCTTCAGACTTTACAGCTACAAGCCTTGCCACTGTTCAGAAAACACTAGTCTAGGACAGCATCAGTGGATGAGCTATCCACTAGAAATCATTCATCAACAAACTTGGTTAACCACAGTTCTAGGATAATGGGTTATATGTCTGCAAACTAAATACCAAAAAAGACAGGACCCACCAATGAACTCTGTGGTACCCCACTGGTTACAAGGTTTCTTTTTTAAACAAGAAACATCTTTATTAAATTATCACATTTGACATAGAGAATCATGATTTATCAAACCATATAGACATTAATTTTAGTTGCAAACATTATACATCACAATCCATATTGACATAAATTTAGATGCAAACATTATACATCACTTGGAATCTATCCAGTCACTGTCAGTCAAACATTACATAGCTCATTCAAATCCTGCCTTCTTTAAAACCTAATTTCTTGTCTGCATGTATTGTTCCCACAATTTCCATTTTTTTCTGTCATTTGCTCCTACCCTTTTCTAATGATCCCATTTCTAGTTGTTTTGTCTCTGTAACTATATTCACTACTTCTAGTATAGTTGGTTTAGAGTTTGATTCCCATTTCCTAGTAATTGCTTTTTTTGGTAGCCACCATAATTAGACTCAGGAAAGCCTTAAAATGTCTAGGCAATTCCAATTCTGTATGCTAGCTCAAAAAATCATTTCCTTACTCATACCAATTTGCTCATCCAGTATTTATGATAGAGTAGTCTGCAGGGAATTTTAAAAAGTCTGCCAACTCATTACACTCCCAAAATATATGTTCCCATTTAAGAGTAGCTTCCCCATCATACCTCCAATAATTTCAATCTATCAGAGGAAAAATTCTTTGGAGTCTACTTGGGGTATAAAAATACCTATGTAAACACTTCCACACAATGATCCTAAATTTTCTAGACATAGTTGCATATTTGGAAGACATACACATATTCCCCAACTGTTTCTTTCTGAATTGTTTATCAAATCTCTCTTCTGAATTCATTCTAACCTCCTCTGATTGATTCTAATAGTTATCATACAATATTTTATATGCTCTAATTATTCATTTTTTAACAGCAACTTCTATTCTAGATTCTACTAAAAACTCTAGCAATGCTGGTCTTTCACTTAGAATCCCCTATTTCTTTCTCTTCGCCTATACTCAGATATCTATACTTGATAGGAAAGGCAATCTTTAACCTGCAGTCCAAATAAATTATTGGCCTCTTCCCATTCTATTACTTTTTTCTCTCTGATTATCTGTTCCCAATACCATGGTTCTTTTGCCAGTAGTCTCCAATAATGTCCAGCCCCTTCTTGCCAATTGCCTGTATATGTAATTGCAGTCATCCCTATTGGCAGAATCTCCTTTCTCTATTATGTTGTTGGCTTAGCTATCAGAATACTTTCTGCTACTTTATGAATATAATATTCTGTATGGTTATTGTTATTCTCTTTAATGATCTGCATTCAAAATCCCAGTCTCTTCTTGTTTATTGAACTTCTCCCCTGTTTCATCATCATCTTTTTCCACTTTGAATTATAGGTTTCTGCTTGTGCTATGTATAGCAGCCTTAACTATGTAGCTCTGAAATATCCCTCGAAATAAGGTAATCCCAGACCAAATTGTTCTGTTGGAAGAATCAGCTTATGCCACTTGACTCTTGCCATCTTCCCCTCCCAGATAAAATCTTTATTAATTGCTATCCACAACTTCTCCTCTGGTTGATAAAAATATGCCCGACCTGTGTATAAAAAATAAAGGGATTAAAACATTTTAACTGCTTACATCTTACTCTCCATATCCACAAAACAGAGCTTCCAATTTCTCACTTTTTGTATTATCTTATGTTTAGTCTTTTTCCACATATCTTTAGCTGCCACACCAGAATCCTTTTTAATCCATAATTCTAAGTACTTCATTTTATCACGTTCCCATAAATATGGATATTCATGAACCAGTTCACATATGGGTACATAATTTACAGCTATTGCCTTTGTTTTAGCTTCTTTAATGTTATATCCCAAAAATATATGAAGCTGTCTCAAAACGTTCCAGAATACTGAAATGTCCTTTTCTGGTTTTATCAGGCATAAACTAATCTCATCTGCAAATAGAGACTGCTTTTCTTGACTGTTATACCAATTGTAGCCTTGATTTTCTGAGTCTCTTAATTTATGTTTTCTTTTGCCAGTGGTTCTAAATATAATGCAAATAACAAAGTGGAAAGAGGACACCTGTGCCTGGTTCCTCTGCTCAAACAGAAATTATCAGAGAGGAACCCACCCACTTTAATTTTTGGCTCCGATCTCTCATATATTCACCTAATCAGCCTTACAATACTATCAGGGAATGCAAATGCATCCATTGCCCTGCTCATAAACTTCCAGCTTACTCTATCAAATGCTTTCTCTGCAGCAGGACCTACCAACAACAGTGGTATTTTCTTACATTCTGCTTCCATCTGGGTCATCACTGTTCTGATAATGTTGTCAAATTTTGCCTCCCTCCACAAAACCACACTGATCCATAGCTATGAATTTTTGCATCATCTTTTCCATTGTTTTAGGCATTATAATTTATAACTTTATAATTATGGTTTAGGAATAAGATAGGCCTGTATGAAGCTGGGTCTGGTGGGTCTCTACCATCTTTAGGTATTAAAGCCACCACCACTTTCTTCCAGGATGTTGGTGCTTCTCCTCCTCTTACAATACTGCTAAACAAAACCTTCCAAACCTTTATCATTTATTCCCTCCTAGTTTCTAACTTCCACAGGAATACAATCTATTCCTGGGGACTTTCCTGTGAATTGGTTATACATCACTATTTTTATCTCATCTTCTCCCACTGTTAGTAAAGGAACCTCATCTACCTCTAACCTTGGCATATTTGCTTCCTCCATAAACATTTCCATTTGTACCTTTTCTTGATTTCCATATTTCTCTGCTTTTTACAAACTTTCATAAAATTTTCAGAATAATTCTAGTACCTTTACAGGATCTGTAGTCATCTTCCTTGTTATAGGCTCCCTAAACTTGGCGACTACCCTTTCTACTTTCTGTTGCTCTAGTGGTTGTGCTAAAAGTTTTTGTGCTCTGAAGTTATTATCAAAAACAGTTGCTTAACAACAAGCTTTCTAAATGCTTGCATATTATTGAGGTAATCCATTATTTTCTGTTTAGCATTCTGCAATTTCCTCCTCTTCTTGTATTGTGAGATTCCCCATATTCTGCAATACTTTAACCTTTGTCAGTCCCCCTAATAATTGTTGTTACTTCTTAACCATAACTCTCTTTTATTTCCACCTTATTTTTAAATTCCACTTTAATTTTATCCCACTTCCTAGCTATATTTTCAGAAGGGATTTCTGTCTTCTCTAACAACTTTTGAATAATTTCCACTACCCACTCCTTAAATTCCTCTCTTATCAACAGATAGGTGGGAAAGCGGCAGTGTCTCATGTTTATTTCATTACCGTGCATTTTTATTTTCATTATTATTGGCATGAGATCTGAAATAGTTATTGGATGCATATCCAAACTTTCAATTAAAGGCACATGTTCCTGAGAAATATAAGTTCTGTCTAGTGTAGGCCAGTTTTTGTATCTTGAGGAATAATATGTAAATACACTCTGAACTCATACTACTGAATTCATATCTTCCATGCCAAATATTTTCATACATTTCTTCAAAAATCTACCCCCCTTTGTTATATTTTCTCTTCTGGGCACCCCCAGATACATCTTCACTGCTGCAAATCAAACTCGAGTTCCCACCTTTAAGCAATATTCCCTGCTGAAAGCTGATTATTTCTTCCATAATTTTCTTAAGTTCCATTATAGTAGTTTTAGGTGAAATATAAATACATGCCAGTGTAATCTTCCACCCTTGTCAGTAGCTGCTTAGTACTGCAACTCTACCCTTATCTTGTTTGTTCTCTTCTATCACTATTGGAGCTCCTCTTGCAATTAATATGAGTACTCCACTTTTCCTTGGTCTTAGATATTCCACTGAATAACCATTTTGAAAACCATTCTTTATCAAATCCACATGTTCAGTTCTTTCCAAATATGTCTACTATAACTCGCTATTTGCACTCTGGAAAGGGACAAATAACTGGTCAGATTTGTGAATTGCCTTAGTTTTATGGAGTGAGAGTCTGAGCTGCCCATATACATCCAGGAAATATACAATTCTTTCTCCCTTACCTTGTGGATTAGGGAAGAAAGTGGACAGATTTATGGCCTGATTGAAGGATGGGTCATTTACTACTGTAGGCATGAAGGAGGGATTGTCCCTTAAAGACACTCTGTACTTATGAAAAATAAGGAAGGGAGGGGTTGCCATAAAGGTCTGTAGTTTAGATACTCATCTAGCAGAGGTAAGAGCTACCAAACGAATAGTTTTACAAGTACAAAATTTGAGAGAGTCAGATGCTGCTGGTTTGAATGGAGGGAGAGTGAGTTTTCCAGACCAAAACTGAGACCCCAAGTTGGGGTGGGGGGGCAGCTTTCCTAAGATGTTTCATGTGTAGTACACCTTTTAAGAAATGCTTTATCTCAAATCTGGCCGGTAGCAGTAGGTACAGAGATAGTCACTTGGATATGGTTGAAATGTGTGCCTTAACAGTTTAATATGCTAAGCCAGACTGCAAGAGCTCACAATAATAAAACCGGACAACTGAGGTATTAGTCTAACGTGGGCCCTGATTATTAGGTTGATACTATATAGTAAATCTTTTCCATTTTGCTATGTAAGATTTTCTGGTAACAGGTTTCCTTGCCTCTTGGAGAAGCTTTAGCACATTCTGAGAAAACTGATACCTAAAAGGGAAGGACATTGTGTCTATTTTCCAAGCTTGAGGACAGTAAGCCATGCTGCAAAAGAGTGGGATCTGTTTGTTGTTAATGGAGGCAGAAAGATTTATCTAAGGCACCCCTAAATGAGGACTATGTTTATGAAGATCTCCCTGTTTAGCATGGTTTGAGGGAAAGGTTTGGTTTTGAGGTCTGCTCCCACGGCAAGAGAGCCAGTCTGCACAGTTGGTAAAATTTGGTACCCACCCTGCTTATATACCACATAACTGCTGTGTTGTCTTCAAACACTCTTAATGGGACTGGTTTCAAAAAAATGGGAAACAAATCTGCAGGACCTGAGTTAGTGCCCTTATTTCTTTGAAACTGATGGCTCTAATTTTAGATTTCTTGTCAATTGCCCTTGCACTTTCAGGTTGCCTGTCCATCATCTCCATGCCTCATATGATGTGTCTGTGTGCAAGTTCTGTTGTGGTGGCTGTGGTTTGAAGGGAAGACCCAATTTTAGCATTATCTGTGATCTCCACCACAGTATTTCCTTCTTTAGGCAAGGCAGAAGAGAAACTTGTGTGACCAGGGGATGAGAATGTTGAGAACAGGTGGTTTTCACATACCAATGAATCTTCTTTATATGGACTCTGGCAAAGGGAACAATGGGGATGGTCACTGCCATAATCGCAGTGATTTGGAGGATCTCTCAGTACAAGACTGAAGGGGACAAAGAGAAATGAAGTAAGTAATTAGGCTTTGTACTTCTTTGGCAGAAGGAAAGCCTTCATGTGTTTGGTATCTAGTGTCCATCACATGAAAATCAGGTTTTGGGTTGATATCACTGCTGACTTTTTCAGACTGACTGTGAAACCCAGGGCATGAAGTAAGGTCATGACAAAATTGAGAAGAGTCAAGAGTACCTGCTGAGATCAAGGCTAGATTAACAAGTTGGCAAAATAAGGGAATCTCTGGATTCTCTAAGTCCTGCAGTAAGCTTGTGTGTGTGTGTGTGTGTGTGTGTGTGTGTGTGTGTGTGTGTGTGTGTGTGTGTATCTATATATATATATATATATATATATATATATGAGAAAGATAGATAGATGCTTATATATATATATATATTTACTGACATTTGATAACTGGAAAAGTCTGACTGGGTAGGAACTCAATTTCAGTGGAGGCCCAGGAACAAAAGCTCCAAAGTAATACAAAACATTTTATGAATAATAATGTCACAGTCTTTAAAAGTATTACAAAAATAACTACAATTTAAATAATTACACTAAATTAGACATTATCTGAAAACATTGATTAAGAATAGATACAAACTATATGATAATGATTTAAGAGTTAGAGAAATTTTAGCTAGTTTATAGAGAAAGCAAAGGTAAGTTAGTATAATACAAACTGTTTGGGCATCCTGCAGACTACTACAGCACCACAAACAAGAAATAGAGACTTGAAGTGCTAACTGCAATTACATTTTGCTGAATTTTCTAATTTTTGCTGATTTTGGTTGCTTTTATTACCTGCACTTCTCAGAAAGCTTAAAAAGTAGACTAGCTACTTATTTCACTGTATTTCTGCCTATAAGTCGTTTTCCAGTTGTGCACTTTGGCTTGCTTTATTTAAAAGGTTTAAATTTTCAAATTTCTAATTTTGCAAAGTTTTAATTGAGTTTACTGTTCTGGGGATATACACTTAAGTGTATTAGCCTTTCCATGCTTATTTACTGTATAACTACATTGTTTAGCTTGATTTAACCAAAAAAAAAAAAATTCTATCTTGTTTGCTAACTTCCTGCCTTTTCTAACTAGTCCAGTTTCCAGGCTTTGCTGGTTTCAGGACTTCAGTTTCAGTATTCAGAACAATCCAGACCTTGCTGTGGTAGAGGGAGGTCCCACTGCTTACCAGTGAGAGTGGGAGCATTGTACTGCCAATCTAACACTAGAGGAGTGGTTTCCAGCTCTGAAATTGCAATTTTATTGGCCATTTTGGGCTGATTTCTATCCCTTTCAACTTTCTGGCATAAATATGTGAGTTTGCACGTGTTTGAGCTTGTTTTAGATCAGCAGATCCTGTTTGGGCATCCTGCAGATTACTACAGCACCAGGAACAAGAAAGAGAGACTTATTTCACTGTATTTCTGCCTGTAAGTCATTTTCCAGTTGTGTACTTGCCTTGCTTTATTTAAAAAGTTTACATTTTCAAACTTCTAATTTTGCAAAGTTTTAATTGAGTTTACTGTTCAGGGCTATACACTCAAGTGCATTAGCCTTTCTGTGCGCATTTACTGTATAATTGCATTGTTTAGCCTGATTTAACTAAAAAAAAAAATTCTATCTTGTTTGCTAATTTCCCGCCTTTTCTAACTAGAATAGTCCAGTTTTCAGGCTTTGCTGGTTTCAGGACTTTAGTTTCAGTGTTCAGAGCTATCCAGACCTTGCTGTGGTAGAGGGAGGTCCTACTGCTTACCAGTGAGAGTGGGAGCATTGTACTGCCTATCTAATACTTCAGGAGTGGTTTCCAGCTTTGAAATTGCAATTTTATTGGCCATTTTGGGCTGATTTCTATCCCTTTCAACTTTATGGCATAAATATATGGATTTGTGTGCATTTGCGCACCGTGCAGCACCACAGGGCTAAGATTAAAGTATTCCTGGTGTCAGAAAGTCTACTCTTTGAATTTTCCCTTAGAACTAGCTAGTTTATCAGCAGTAGCACTAAAATCTGTATACCTGTGACTAGCACTTGCTCAAAAACTCACTAGGAAGCCTTAATTTGTTACAAGCACTCACCTCTCCTTGGTAATAAGGAGAAAGTAGCCGTAGGCACTAGACAGCCTACAATTGCAAGTACCTTGCCAAAAAGTAAGGGAAAACATATCTTGTACTACACAAAGAAAGCACCTAACCAGGCATATCCAAGGGTCAGCTTCTGGTGATTTCTCCTGTCCACCTGGTGAATCTGGGTATACTGCGGCAATGCAGCAATTGCCTCATGTACACAGACAACCCTCTCCTCCTACCACCAAACACTACAACTTGCGAGAGATGCACTTACATAGCCAAACTGGAAGCAAAGCTCTCTCTAGCCAAGATTGTGCTAGACAGTCAAGAGGAGAAGGTTAACAGCCACACAACACCTCAAACAACACATAGTCCTTCAAAAACCACACCACCAAAACCCACACATAGCAACACAAAACTCACATATGTGGAGGCTCTTAACATTAACCTGCTCAAGCAACAAGGTCCTCCAAAGCTGAAACGCAAACAAACACCAGCCCAAAACAGAACCAAAGCATCACATAGCTCACAACACCAGTGTACCACCAAACAGCAGCACCTAAGGCAAGACAACATAACCAACACTTTAGTCACAGGTGACTCTATAGTCAGGCACACTGATGTCCCACTCACCAGGCTGAATAAGGAGAAAATTACAGTTAGTTGCCTGTCAGGTGCCAGGATCCACCACATAACGCATGCACTCAAGTCACTCCACAACAGGTACAAATATGACTGTGTCATTGTCCATGTTGGATTGAATGACTTGAGATGTACCTCCCTGGACTACATGAAAAGAGACATGGAAGAGCTCTCGGATCATGTAGCCCAGGCAGGTATGACCTTAGCCCTGAGTAGCATCCTGCCATTGCCCAGAATGATACCACAGTATAAGGACAAAATTATTGACTTCAATAATTGTCTAAGCTTCTGGTGTCATTCAAAGGGGATCCAGTATCTGCCTGGGATGACATGATCGACAAACCACGATGCTTTGCAAGAGATGGTTTGCACCTGTTGCCCCTGGGTTTCAGGTTACTGGCTAAGGCTCTTGCCACCCCTATAGTGGCTTTTTAGGCAAGGTTCAAAGGACAAAACTACCACCATAAAAGGTGTAAGCAAGCAAAATCCGAAGGTAATGCTACTCAGTGCTAGAAGTCTAAACCTCCAGATGCTCTTGAGGCTCTCCTAGAAATATCAATATCTGTGCAGTAAGGCTACAACTCATACCACACTTTTTGGCCACCAAACCAGGACTGAAACACTAAAGGTGGAGGAGTGTCCATATTCACTAAGGATATTCACACCTCCAGGCTGGTTGCCCAACACAATGCATCTGAAATTCTCCAGGTGCAACTAACACTAGGTAAGACTGCAATACAAACTGTGGCTTGCTACAGATCCCCCTCCATGCCCCAGTATTTTCACTACACCTTTCTAAACATACTGGAAAATATTAAGATACAACCAAACACCATAATACCGGGTGATTTCAACTACCCTGCCATTAACTGGGAAAACTACTCCTGTACCAACACCTTTGCTCCATGGTTCTTGGAATTCATAAATTCTAATCCCTAGAGCAACTAATTCATAGTCCCACCAGGGGACCCAATATTCTAGACCCGGTCATTACCAACATGGGAGATCGATGCTCCACACCAGTGGTCGCCCCCTTGTTGGTCAGATAAGACCATAAGCTAATCACCCTTGACATCCACACCCCACCCCACCACCCTTTAAGAAAACCTCCGTAAAAAAACTTCTCTGAAGCCAACTTCATGCTTCTCAAGTCAGAGGTAACAAACTTCATGACACCCATGTAGATGGGACCTGGAAGTTCAACTGCTGAATCCTACACTAAGGTGCTGTACGAGCACATTTACTCGTGCATGGACTGAGCCATCCCAAATAGAACCAAGGCCCTGTCCTCTAAAAAAAGGAAGCCAATCTGGTGGTCTTCTGCCATAAACAAGCTGTACAACAGAAGGAAGAAACTGTTGCAGAAAAGAGGAAGAACCCAGGATTCAAAAAAACTCCCTCACCAGCCTCAGTAGAAAGCTGAGATCCCTCATAAAATCTTCTAAAGCTAGTTACGAAAACAAAATTGCCAACTTTTCCAAAGACAGCCACAAGGCATTCTACAGCTATGTCAAGAATCTAAAGGGCAATACTCAGATCTGCTCTGAGCTAAAGCAGAATGTCACTAGATATACTGATCCCAAGGATATTGCCAATATCCTGGCAGATAGATTCAGTGCCAAATTCACCCCCTCTCACCCCCTAAAGGGCCCATCTCAATACTGAAAGAATGCCAAATTCTGGTAATCACGGCCACTCAGGTAAAAAATGCACTCTCCAAAGCCAAGAATACAGCATCCATGGGATCAGACAACATCCTGGGCTGTGTACTGCATGAATTACAAAATGAACTGGCACCTCACCTATGTATCATGTTTAATCATAGCCTCACCTCAGGCTTCTTGCCCACAGAGTGGCGCACAGCTACAGTCATCCCATTCCACAAGGGGGGATCCACTTTGGATCCCAGGAACTACCATCCCATCAGTCTGATGAGCCTGATCTGCAAGGCCATGGAATGTATTATCATGGAACTTATAAACAAAGACATTGGCAACCTTCAAACACTGGACCCCACCCAGTTTGGGTTTGTGAAGGGCCGATTTTGCCTCCTGAACCTTAGTGACTTCTTCAAATCAGTCTCCACAGCCGTGGACGAGGGAGGGTAAGGTGAGTCACACAGCCTACTTGGACCTTGCCAAGGTTTTCTGCACTATCCCCCACTCTGGAATCATAGATAAACTTATTAATCTGGGCATTAATCCCTACATCACTCGATGGGTTGCAAACTGGCTTACTGACAGAACGCATACTGTAAAAGTAGCCGACTCCAAATCCAGCTCTAGACAAGTGACACGTGGTGTACTACAGGGTTCTGTCCTGGGACCACTCTTGTTTGGCATCTACTTCTCTGAAGTACAGGCCAACACTAAGGGACTCTGGCTTACAAAGTTCGCAGATGACTGCAAGCTGGGAGGCATTATTGAATCCCCAAATTATGTTGATATACTACAAAAGGGCCTTACTGAAACAGATGCCTGGTGCCAGAGCCATGGGCTCAAGCTAAATGCCAAAAAATGTATAGTTTTCCCCTTTGGGAAAAAATAAGTACCTGTGAACTACCACATAGGTGGCAGTACACTAAACACTGAAAGTGTGATAAGAGACCTAAGACACAGGTGGCAGTGGTCTCACCTTTGATAACCACATAGCCACAACAGTTAGAAAATCCTTCTACATGGCACACCTCATCACTAAGGGCTTTTCATCCAGAAAAAAGGAGATCATTGTCCCTCTGTACTCATTCCTCATTAGACCCATTAGAGAATACAATGCCCCATTTGTTATGTACCTCACAAGACATCTGCAACAACTAGAAAGGCCACAGAAATACCTCACAAAAAGAATCACAGGCCAAAAGCAGATGCCTTATGCTGACCGTCTAAAAAAACTCCAGCTATACACTGTCACATATTGCGATCTCTGCCTAACATGCAAGGCCATGTCAAACCCAGAGTTGTTGGACATTCTATACTTAAAGAAATCCCAATCCCTCCGAGCCACATGCTCCAGGGATTTTAACCTTGTCATCACGATGAACAGAACATGCTGGAGGGATAGGTTCCTGACCTAGAGACTCCTCATACTCTGGAATAGGCTGCCCATACATGTCAGGCAGTGAGCCTCAATGGCCCTCTTCAAGAGGAACCTTGACGATTGGATGGAAGATGAAAATTCACCCTGGAGATCACATCAGTAGCCCTGCTAGAAAGGGGTCCAGGAAAGTAAATATTTGTGGGAAGCAATAGCCAGGGAATCATTATGACTAGGCTTGTATAGGCCCTAGGCCTAGTACCTACCTATGAATCTATGAACAAACAGGAACTGCAATATGAAGTGAGAGAAAAACAGGCTTATGGTATATTGAGAGAGAACGCCAGGTGAGAGAGTAAGGGGATGTAGGTCTGAAAAGGTATTTGTCCACATTTTGGGATATAATTTATTATGGTTGTTGACCAAGAACAGAGCCAGCTTTTGGCTAGGAATTCTTTCAGAATGGTTTTGAAGGATGGGATGAGACACTGTTACTATTACTGAGGTAAGACATTTTATAAAGACTCTGGGGTTTGTAGAAAGTCCAAAAGACAAAGCAGAGAACTGAAAGTGTAATGAGCCAATAGAAAACCTCAGAAATGTCCTGTAAGCTGAGTGAATATGAATGTGGAGATAGGCATCCATTAGGTCCAAAGACACCACAAAGGTTTGAAAAAGGATGAATGGAAGCAGAGTTTGCAGGTTCAACATTTTCAAACTAGGCATCAACCACTATATCACTAGTTGGGTTGCAAATTGACTCACACATAGAACCCACAGTGTAAACATAGCAGACTCCAAGTCAGACTGCTGACCAGTCACAAGTGGAGTCCCACAGGGATCGGTCCTGGGTCCTCTCCAGTTTGGCATCTACTTCTCAGAAGTCCAGGCCAACACGGAGGGACTCTGGCTGACTAAGTTCGCAGATGATTGCAAGCTGGGAGCTATTATTAACTCCCCAAGTGATGTAGACATCCTACAGAAAGCCCTCACTGAGACTAATGACTGGTGTTGAAACCATGGCCTTAAGTTTAATGACAAAAAATGCATCGTCATTCCCTTTGGGAAAAACGCAGTTCCCACTAATTACCACATTGACAGTAGTCCACTGAACAGTGAAGGCATTATAAGAGATCTAGGGACACAGGTTGACAACAACCTCTCCTTCGAACACCACATTGCCACTGTGGTCAGAAAGTCCTTCTATGTGGCACATCTCATTACCAAGGGTTTTGAATCCAGGAAGAAAGAGGTCATCATCTCTCTCTACTCTTCCCTCATTAGACCAATCATCGAGTATAATGCCCCATTTGGCATGTACCTCACTAAACACCTGCAACAGCTGGAAAGGCCAAAAAAGCATGTCATGAAGAGGATCCTAGGCCTTAAACACATGCCCTACATGGACAGAGTAAAAAAACTCCAGTTTTTCTCTGTCTCATATCGTCGATTAAGAGGTGATCTCTGCTTGACTTACAAAGCCATGTCTGACCCAGCCCTGTTAGAAATGTTACACCTAAAGAAATCCCAATCCCTCCGCACCACACGCTCCAGGGACCTCAACCTCATTAACACAACCAACAGAATATTCTGGAGGGACAGGTTCATAACCCAGAGACTGCCCATGCTCTAGAACAGACTTCTCATACATGTCAAGCAAAGCACCTTACTGCCCCTTTTCAAGAGAAATCTGGATGAGTAGATGGGAAATAGAAAGTTCACCCTGGGGATCACTCCAGTGGCTCTACTTGATAGAGGCATTGGGAACTAACAGCAGCATGATGCCAGGGCACTTCTGTGGGCTAGGCATGTAAAGGTTCCAGGGCTGTTGGCCTAGTACACACCTATGAACCTATGAAAGATGAAACAAGTTGAAAGGTGTAGACAGATCCAGAACTGATTTCCAGTGTTCTCCTTTTCTTAGGATGAGGGGTAGTCTGCAATAAAACCCCTTTTGACCATGTTATGGAGGCACATGTTCTACTGTGCCTTGCTCTAGCACGGTTTACATGATGGGATAGTGCAACTAATTTTGTGGAGGTGGGATGCCAGTGAAAGGAGGAACTTCTTTTCAGGTCATTCTGTATCCCTTTTGGATGACTGAGAGCACCCACTTATCTGAAGTGACGAGCAGCCAGTTTTGTAGGAATAATACCAGCCTATTGGATAGGTGGATGGATGGACCAAGGGGTGGGGAGGTGGACAGAAGGTAGTCAGGCAGATTTTCTGGGTAAGGCGGCCTCCCATATTTAAAGCCCCTGTCTGGTTTGTCCTGGAATCATTTCCTAGGCATTTTCTTGTGAAGGTCTGGGTTCCCTGCAAGTGAAGGAAGTGGGTTTTGTAGGGTAATTCCTTTGGTATCCTGGCACTGAAGTAATAAAGATTCATCTGCAGTCTTTCATAATTTCACCTTGTTCCTGTAGCTGTTTGAAAAGATTGATAGCATCTGGACCAAACAAAAGGTCCTAGTTTCAAGGACAGTCTATCAGTTTCACCTCAATTATGTTCTGGAAGAGGCAGAGAATGTAGCTAAGCATACCTCCTGATCACAGAGGCTTCCACTGCATCATTGCTGCATTTAATGCTGTGCCTAGCTACTTGGAGAGCCTCAGCCACTAAACATAAAGCTTGTTGTTTACTGAGAGGTTCCTCAAGGGAGGACAAAGTTTTATTTAAATTACTGAGGATAGTTAATAAATATTTAGGCATTTCAGTCTGATATTTAAGAGCTCTACTGGCCAGATTGGAAGACATATATACCCCCCCAATCTGTTCATTGCCCTGCTGTCTTTATCTGAAGGAAGAGCACTGGCAGCAGGCAGTAACTTCACAACCTGTCTGTTGACATGGAAAACACAGAGGGGTCTGCCACAGGTTTTTTTATTGTACTGAAATTTCAAACTCTCAGGTACCTTGAAAAACCTGTCAGGCCTTTTATGTGCTGGTGGCTGGGAGTCTGGTGGAGTGGAAGTGGATGCAAAAGAGTCCAGGAAAGCCTTTAGGACAGGAGGCACAGCAGCAGGGATATCTACTTCCAAGAAGTTATATATCTCTGTTGAACTTCAGAAATATGTTTTAATTCTCATTCAGAATGATTCATCATATTAACAATAGTTTCTCCAAATGAAATTTCTTCAACAGGTGAGTATGGAAAAAGGGAGTCTTCATCATACAAGGCCACTTGACCCGGTGACTGGGTTTGGGATGAGCAGGTCACAGAGTGCTCATCTGAGTCTGATTAATCCTCTTCAACTTTGGAAGAAATATGTAATTGTCTCTTTTGTGGAGTGAAAGAAGAAGCAGTAGTAGAAGCAAGCACTACACTGGATGGTGTCATGGGTGCCATTACTGCCTTAAATAAGCCATGTGAAAAATCCATCCACTCTTTTTTTTGGACATCTGGGTGGAAGTAACATTTTTAGTTTTTTGTTTCTATTTTCTAGGTGTGACATCTGCTTTGACTAAACAAGGATGCAGTGACACCTGATGAACCTTTATGATTATTCCAGGAATTTCCTCATAAAGAGGATCTGTAGAATGCCTTTGGGTCTTTCTGAAATTATTAAGAGTGATTCCCCTTCTCGCAGTTATCAGTAGCTTCAGTCATTTGGATGTGCGAGTCTCAAACTCCATAGCAACATCCAGCAGGGTCATGTTAGTAACAGTCTGAAAAAAGTGTTGGGTATACCATGAGTTCAGAGACATCTGCAGGTATGTCTGAATTTGACTGAGCAGTCATGATATTAGGCTTAGGCCTCCTTAACTTTTTCTTTTGAATGAGTGGGATGCCAGGGGTACAGGTGTCCACCATATTTGCTTGGGTGAGGTGCTTAAGATGTTGAATTTCCAAGTAAGAATTAAGAGAAAAAAGTCACATTCTTAGTGCCTCTGGAACAAAGGACTGAAAGATTGTACAATTTATGTAACTGTTCTTTGTACCTAAGGAAAAAAGGCACTGGGAGTGAAGATTCTTGTAGGGAATCTGCCTAGTGCAATAACAATTTCCCCTCCTATCTGACATCTAATAGAGAAACAAGCAGCAATACAACAGAGAAAAATAAAGGAAGGTTCCCCAACAGGGCCCTTATCTGAACCACTGAAGGTCAATGCTACCAACAACCAGGTATAGAATAGATTGACAAGTGTGAGACCTGCATTCAGATTGGTGTCAAAATAGTCTGAGGATTTACCCTCATACATACAGTTATGTATCCTTATGACTGTAGGCTTTGGTTTATATGTCAGACATATGGCTCTATGGAAGGTTTTGACTTTGGTACCCCAGCTGGACGTCAAGACTATTTGGCAAGACAACCCAGCAGTTTGGAATATTCCAACAATGATCTAAGGATGGACATCCTAAGACTCTGAAACTAACTTAAAGATTTTCTGAGACCAGAATTATTGTTGGCTTATCTGATGGCAAGTGCCGCTCCCCTATCTAGTACTGTTTTCTGAGACCAGAATTATTGTTGGCTTATCTGATGGCAAGTGCCGCTCCCCTATCTAGTACTGCTCAATTCTAGATTGATGAGCCAAAAAAAAAAAAGGGGTCCCTTTTTTGATTTAGTGCTCCTCCCATCTCTCTGGAGTTGTTGCAGGTCCTAACACCCTCATGCTCTACTGTCTTGCAGTTACGTTTATGTTATGACTGAAAATTACAGAATAAATAAATAAATAACATGGATCTGCAGACTGCACCCAACAGCTTGTGCACAGGGTGTTTATCCCCTCTGACATACTATAGCCATGTTTCTGTCTGAAACACAAAGAAACTAAGGATACAGGGATGCCTTAGTTTCTGAAGAAGAGAGGTTAGCAATTACTAATTCTGAAATCCGCAGAATAAAAAACAGCAGAAAAAGAAATTGTCATTTCTGGAATTCTTTTATATATATATATATATATATATATATATATATATATATATATATATAAAAACAAAACCGGAAAGTGAGCAGTCACTGGTACCTCCTGGAAGTCACCCAAAGGAATGAAAAATACTTCCAAAAGCTGTATGAACGCAACTTTATTATTCAAAATAAAAGCGTTTTCGCTGCCGGTCCAAGCTAGCAGCTTCCTCAGAAAGAGTAAAGTGAATAAAACATTTGGCGCCAAGCCATAAAATAGAACCTGAATCAGGTGTGTTGAAATGACATCACTACTTCCTGTATAATTCATTTCGTAAAACGCTTAAAGACACACAGACATACTGCATTTAAACCAAGACATTTTGCAATCTGAATTAAAATTACAATTAAAATATTATTGACCCCATCAAATAGTAAAAAAACATGTATAAAGTCCCAAAAGAGAGAATACCCTCATGTGTAAATCACAAGACAGGTAACAAAATACATGAAAAATAAAAAAATAATGAAAGAAAAATAAAACCAGCCGTAGTATTCAACTACGAAAGGTCATTCCACAGATAACCTCTCAGTGGAATGATAGTGTGAACCAACTACATATTATTGCTAAAATACATAATTCTATGATAGTTGTCCTATTTTATGTAACTTCTCATTTTCAACACTACTGAGATGTTACAACTGTCATTGAGACCAGGACAATGGAATGCATTTAATTTGATCTGCCATTCCAATTCACGAAGTTCGAGTAACAGTGACAAAGGACCCCCTCTAATACTCATTGGTATGTGATCAATTCCCATAAGTAAATTATTATTTTGATGTCACTCTCAGTAAAGATGACCCTGGTATGACTTATTTATCCAAAGTGTTTAGGAAAACTACACATTGTAATTCTTTATTACATTTTTCAAGTCAGCATCCCTTCAGGCAAAAGAGGGCCATTGTAAAGGGTCAGCTGGTTAGAGCGGTTCGTATGTGTAACTCATATTTAGCCTTTAGTGAAGAATGTCAGTTCCTTAAGAATCAATTCCTGAATAGAGGCTATCCGCCTTCACTTATTGATGAGATTATCATCGAAATCGAAGTGAAAAAAGCAGAAGGTCTTTTTAAACCTCTTCTTAAATGTAGTGTTGATTATGTAATGGATACAAATACATTTGAACACATATCGCTGGTTGGTGATCATTCCCAATCAATAGGCAGTGCTAGGTTGGACAATTTGACTAAACTTAATTTTGTCACTAGTTTTACAACAGCCTTCAGTAATGATGCAGGGAGAATTTGTAACATTTTAAACAAAAATTGGGAATTCATTAGGAATGACATTTATCTTTTTGAAAAGCTAGGACCTTTTCCTAGGGTAGTGTTTAGAAAAGGAAGGAATCTTAAAGAGCTCCTACAATCTAGACATGAGCTAAACTTTATCAAATGTAAAGGCTCTGTGGCATGTGGCTCCTGTAATTGGTGCCAATTTATAAAAACAGGTTCTTCTTTCCTTGTGAATGACAGTAAATATAACATTCAACATACGATTAATTGTAATACAAAATCAGTCATTTATGGAGCGTTTTGTAATACATGCCCTGCATTCTACATAGGCAAGACGGACCGTAAATTACGGCAGCGTATTTACGAACACGTCTATGCCATTAGGACTAACAAACAGGAAAATGCCCTAGCTAGACATATAGAAAATTTTCCAGAACACAAATTCTACTTTATGGGAATTGATCACATACCAATGAGTATTAGAGGGGGTCCTTTGTCACTGTTACTCGAACTTCGTGAATTGGAATGGCAGATCAAATTAAATGTATTCCATTGTCCTGGTCTCAATGACAGTTGTAACATCTCAGTAGTGTTGAAAATGAGAAGTTACATAAAATAGGACAACTATCATAGAATTATGTATTTTAGCAATAATATGTAGTTAGTCCACACTATCATTCCACTGAGAGGTCATCTGTGGAATGATTTTCTGTAGTTGAATACTACGGCTGGTTTTATTTTTCATTCATCAATTTTTTTATTTTTCATGTATTTTGTTACCTGTCTTGTGATTTACACATGAGGGTATTCTCTCTATTGGGACCTTATACATGTTTTTTTACTATTTGATGGGGTCAATAATATTTTAATTGTAATTTTAATTCAGATTGCAAAATGTCTTGATTTAAATGCAGTATGTCTGTGTGTCTTTAAGCGTTTTACGAAATGAATCATACAGGAAGTAGTGATGTCATTTCAACACACCTGATTCAGGTTTTATTTTATGGCTTGGCGCCAAATGTTTTATTCACTTTACTCTTTCTGAGGAAGCTGCTAGCTTGGACCGGCAGCGAAAACGCTTTTATTTTGAATAATAAAGTTGCGTTCATACAGCTTTTGGAAGTATTTTTTCATTCCTTTGGGTGACTTCCAGGAGGTACCAGTGACTGCTTACTTTCCGGTTTTGTTTTCATTTAGTTTGTCTTGCCGGATTTCTCCATATATATATATATATTGGATAATTGGATAATGTGCCGCTGATTAGTATCCATTCTATAGATTATAGTTTTGGCACTAGGACCAGGGGGAATACTTATTAATTTCCTGAAGCGCTCTATCTGAGCTCCAAGAACATGTGACACTGTTTGCGAATAGCAGCAGGGTCTAGTTTCAAAGCGGACGTCACAATGTTGTTGTTTGTATATGGAGTTCACCTTATTGAAGAAAACTGTGGGTTAAGAGCTTGTTTTTTTCCATCAAGCTCCTTGCGATCAGGGCACAGTCTTAACATATATGGATATATTTCAGATGCAGGTATGTGAGGTTATCGATGGAATGCATTCTGTAAGTAATGGTCGTGAGCTACTGGTATTGTATGTAAGAGGCGAGTGGCAACATTTAAAAGCACTAATATTTTTAGTAGTGGATACAACAGATACTTATATGATTGATGCCCAAGATACCTATGCACTGTTTGAAATCTGTAAGTTTTGTTGTTTTAAAGTGTTTAAAGTGTTGCGATTATATACTTATTAGTGAACAGAAAAGGAAGTGCAATGACTTGAACCAAGTTTTATTATAATTATCAATTAATTTAGGTAATGTAGGTGACAATGAGTATTTGAATTAATGAGCCCGCCAAAATGTTGGGTATTTATTTGTGAATTGTCTTGAATTATTGAATCTGATGAAGCATAGCTTGCACTATGCGAAAGCGCTTATTCTATGTTCTACAATAAATGATTTTTTATATTTTTACCGTGACTACTTTTGGATTTTATTGTGGCTTTCATTGGACTTTACTTGTATTGATGATATTGCTCGTGGTGACTGTTCTCATTCCTTAGTATTCACTTATATATATATATATATATATGTATATATATATATATATATATATATATATATATATATATATATATATATATATATGTATATATATATATATATATATATGTATATATATATATATATATATATATATATATATATATATATATCTATATTCCATATCAATCTACACACACACACACACACACACACACACACACACACACACACACACACACACACACACACACACATACACTTATATATATATATATATATATATATATATATATATATATATATATATATATATATATGGGTCCCCTACACATTACTGAAACGTCACATCACCGACTTTCATATAAGTGAGTCGACAACACTGAAAAGACAGAATACCGACCGCTCAAAACACATCGGATAGTGAGTAACCAGTTGGGAAACGCGACAACCACACAACAATGGCAGCAAACAAAACAAACTCATGTGGGGGGGCTTTGCCCCTACACTCCCCTAACTAAATATACCAACTTCAACATCGCACTACCGTGGAGGTAAGGGGCAAAGGTCAACATGCTGGCCAAGCGCTTCTTTACCATCTGTTTTCCATTGATGTTCTGAGCGGGTTGGTGATGTGGCATTTCGGTAAAGTGAAGGGGACCCATATATATATATATATATATATATATATATATATATATATATATATACACACACACACACACACACACATACATCCATATATACATACATACACACAGAATGTCTAGGGGTAAGTGGTTGACTGTCAAATAAAATATTGGGTACACATAAAGCATCTAGAAGTTCCAGCAAAATGTCCTTATCAGCTTTAGGAAAAATAACCTTTTTTTTTTTTTTTTTGGGGGCACCACCCAAGGAAAAGAAAAAGAAATGCAAGAAGGATGAGTCACTCTCCAGGAAGAAACTCCTGAGAGCAGATATGCTAAGTAACATCTCCCAGTCAGTTTCCCCTATATCTGTTAAGAGTATCCAGAAAGTGTAGCTGTACAGTCGAGCGGATGTGCTTGCCCCCACTCCTTAGTGGCATCCTGAGGAGTACAACAGTGGGATCGAGAGAAATGATGAGTGGTCCGAAGAACAACAGATGGCCACAGCAGATTCACTCATGAATAGCTGGGGTAATGGAAGCTGGCATCAAGACCAAATTATTTTCAACTTACTGCTTAGGGGAGGAACAATTAATTTACTGGGTACCTATGTCCAAGTCCTAGCCTCAAAAGGTGCCTCACAGTTAAAAAGCAGAGTCTTGAAGAATCAGTCTTACCTTCTGACTAGAATATTAATCTTTGAGGAAACACTTTTTACTTTTTAGTGACAGTCACCATACACACTGACTTCAGACCCTAGTAAACAGTTTTTATAGAAAACATTTAACGTTTTTACTCAAAAAGTGATAACTGACAAGATGAATTCCCAAAGGGAATCAGTACTGTCTGTCAACTGCAAAAACTGCCTGACACATGAACAGAGAAGCATTACTGAGTCAGTCTTACATCCTCACAACAAAGTAACTTTAGAGGTAAAATGTTTTAGATACAACCACACCAACAAATATAGTGACCCCAGTGTATCTAGCAATCCATTTTGAAAGAAAAATAACACTTTATCTTCCCAACCCCCCAAAACAAAAATACTACATAAGGGGAAAACCCATAGGGAGCAAGGACTAGCTGTTAACCCCAAAAGATGTATGACAAACAGGTGGCAACATTTCACAGCTTAGGAGAGTCGGTGAAACACTGACAGTAGAAATAAGTCTTGAGATAAATTGTTTTAAATGACAACTCCCCCAACCACTAGTCCTTGCTCCTAGCCTAATTATTTGATAGAAAAGTAAAATATTTTCTCACAAAAAATAGTTATTTGCATGGATTTACTCTTGGAGGTCCATTAGCAAAACAGAATGCTTTTGTGGAAAAACTTTTAGTGACAAGTGCTAAAAATATCAGTTCAGGGTTGTAAACTACATTTATGTAGGCAACGAACACTTTTCTCTTAAAGAAGGAAGTGGAATATAATCTCCAATGGGGAACTTATTTACCCAGCCAGAGCAAGTTGATTTCTGATCACCTGAAGCCCTCAGAGGAGCACACTCTTCAGAGGCAAGAAAGATATGAAGTTTGGCAACCTGGACACTGAGTTTAGGGCAGTGGCTAGGGTGGGTAGAAGGTGCCCTAAAGCTATGAAAGCTGGCTGGTCCAATCCTTGTCAGAGTGTCCTCTATAGCTTAGGCTACTGCAGCAGTGGAACATCTTGCAATGTATTTATTTTTACATCAGACTGTACACTTGCATTACAGCAAAAGGCCACTAAATGCAGCATTTTTTAGAGTAAAAGTTCTGCAGTAAGTTACATGTTTTTTTTGCAGCCTGCTTAATACAGATTGTTCTTTTTTATACCGTTGAAACTGATTGCATTTCTGCTTCTACAACATATGCATCATATATTACAATTTTAACCATTAAGTGTGTTGGAATTTCTAAAATATTGCACCTGTATTAATGATAAGGTATGCATAGATTTAAAGGACTTACAAAAACTGTAAAGGATGAGTAAAAGAAAATTTGAAAGCATAGTACAGTGAGGTTACTACCATAAAAGATCTTCACAGAGCAGTCACTATAACACTAAATCACAACATATGAATTTGCCTTTTTCTTCTCCCATTTGGTCTATCTGGGGTTTTCCACTGTTATATCTTACTCGCAATGACAGACAATAGTAGTGTCATGCTGTGAAAGGTGGGTAGATCTGTGAACAAGGGAAACCAGAGACAGCAGTTCAAAGAAGTAGGGCTGAAGATAATGGCACTGTGCACACACTACAATCAGTGGACATAGTGGCACTGTTAGCAATGTTAATAGTGAAGGGAACATTCCCTTCTGCCACAGCTAAGGGGACTGCAGTGGCCCAGTATTGCCTCCCTGCATCACCTTTGTTTAGTGAAGGATGTTGCAAACATGTGAGTCCAAGACATGGTATACAGGCAGCACCAATACAGCCAGCATCTGAGGAGAGATGTACTGATATTTGTCAGACCCTGAGGGTCTGTCATGCCATGATGTGGTTCTTACCCAGGGCAGCAACCAATTGGACCACGTCAGAGATGCTCAGTGTGCTGTGTTGCTAGCATGGCCTCTAAATGCCTCCAACTGCTGGTGGGAATGTTTGGAATAGCAGCCAGCATGGCAGCCATTTGTGCATCCCTGCAGGTGCTTACAAATGACAGTCATGGCTGAAATACAGGACAGCTGCATACCATAAGTGTGCATGAGCACTGACCACAGGTTGCTTGTGCTACTTTGGCCTCCAATTCTAACTATAGATTATCACATGGATATGGATGTAACTCATCAAGCTGCACTGTGGCCTCCAACCCTGGCCATGAGTGGTCTCATAAACATGGCTGATGTTCTTTTGGCTCCACTGTGGGCAAAACCCACAATGTTTTTAAACACCTTTATTAAATTATTACTTAAGACAAAGGCATATGTACATTAATGGACAAGAAAACAAACTATATCAGCATTTGCCATATTAATGCATTATACATCAGATACATGTTGGTTTCATTTTAGCAATTATTCTATCCAACATTACATAAATTGCTTATTTTCTGCTTTCCCTGAAACCTCACTCCTCCTCCTGAACATTACTTAGCATTTATTTATATGTAATTTGCTCATTCCCTTTTCTAAACATCCCACCTCAAGTTCTGTTATTTCCTTTACAATATTCAGAACTACAATTACAAGTGATTTTGATTTTCTAGTAATTGTTTTTTTGGCAGCTAATAACATTATATTTAGTAAAGCCTTACTTTGTATAAGAAATTCAAATCCTGTGTCCCAGCTTAAAGAGTAATTTACTTATTTACAGCCATTTGCTCCTCAAATATTTCAGACAGCGTACTATGTAGGGAATTTTAAAAATCTGTGAACTCATTACATTTCCAAAAAAAATGCTTATTGTTATTATTCAATATTTACTATGCCCTACTAAATATTCCCTTTTCAACAGCAGTTTGTGTTCTAGACTCTTTTAAAAACTGTACCAGAGCTGCTTTTACTTAGCAAACCCCATTACCTTTCCCTCTATAGTAACTTGCTCCCAAAACCTTTGTTTCATTCTCCAGTAAATTCCATCCCTCTTGCCTACTTCCTATTCATCTACTTGCAGTCATCTCTATTGGCAAAAATCTCCTTTCTCCGTTCACAAGATGGCTTAGTCCTAAGAATACTTACTTCAGCATTATGAATATAATATTATGTATGGTTGTTCCTATTCTCCTAAGGGATTTGTATCCAAAATCCTACTCTCTGCTTACTTCGTGAGCTTCGCCCTGTTTCATTATCATCCCTGTTCATTATAGCAATAACCCACGCCTGGGTGTGGGTAATGCGGGATTTAACCACGGTTGGCATGGTTTGGTCCCGAGGGCGAAGCCCGAGGGACCAAACAAAGACAACCGTGGTTAAATCCCGCATTACCCACACCCAGAAGTGGGTTATTGCTATTATACAATGACATTATTTAAGAAAAGAAATAATTACTTTTCTTAAATAATGGCATTGTATAATGCCTCTTTGCCCTTCCGCAGCTGTCTGGTATTCCGCGGCAGTTCTGATGTACTGCACATGCCTACGCAGTACATCAGAACTGTGGGCAAAAGCAACGGAGAACGCAAGATCTCCGTTGCCTTTTACTGATTCGCTATGTTAAATGGGTTTAACATAGCGAGACAGCTTTAAAATAAGCAACGGAGATCTCCGTTACTTATTTTAAAGCTGTCTCGCTATGTTAAACCCATTTAATATAGCGAACATTTAAAAGCAACGGAGATCGCAAGATCTCCGTTGCTTTATACTGTGTTGCTATGTTAAAGGAGTTTAACATAGCGAGACAGCTTTAAAAAAAGCAACGGAGATCTGCATTGCTTTTTTTAAACCTGTGTCGCTATGTTAAACTCTTTTAACATAGCGAGACAGTGTTTTATACTAACGGAAAAAGTCCGGCGACGGATCTTTTCCGTTAGTATTGAGGATTTAACGGCACGCTGGTTGGGCTGGCCAATTAGCGTGCACGTTTTAGAGGAAGAATTGTATAATTTGAATTATAACCTGCTTGCATTTTTTATATATATATATATATATATATATATATATATATATATATATATATATATATATATATATATGAGCCTTAACTGCATAGCTCTAAGGTATCTGTTCAAATCAAGCAATCCTAAGCCACCTTGTTCTATGAAGAAGACCAGTTTGTGCCAGATACCTCTTGCCCTCTTTCGTTCCCAAATACATTTCTTTAACTCTTTATTAATTATTGTTAACAACTTCTACTCTGGTTGATAAAAATATGCCTGACCTGTACATACAATTAAAAGAACTAAACCATTTTTTTGTCAAAGTCAAAGTCAAAGTAAACATTATTGTCATTTAGAACTACACACGTGTAGCCTAAACAAAATTTCATGCATCAGCTCAATTCTTGAGATTACAAAGGAAAGTGAAACAACACATACAAGTAGAGGAATAAACATAACTACTAAATACAGTACTACTACCAATACATGCAAGAAAGAGCAGACACATTTATCAATACTCATATACGAAAAGAATACCCTCCCCTGAGTAAAAGTAATACAAAACACACCACAGATTTAAATGATGAAGTTATTTGCCTAATACTTCATTTGAGTGAGTTAAATAATACTGACTATGGATATAATAAATAAATATTGCACTTACTTGGAATATATGTAGATATGTACTTCACAAATAAATAAAAACCTGACTTATTATGTGTCCAGACCCTTGGAACTAGTGCCGGAATTCAGAAGTCTAATCACTGTAGAGCAGAAACTGTTACTGAATATTGTAGTCCTGCAGCAGATGCTGTGATATCTCCTGCCCGATGCCAGATGCTTAAACAGTCCATGTGCAAGATACCTGTTGTCCTGTATTATGTTGGTGGCCTTTTGGATACTTCTTGCAGAATAAAGATGTTGTATAGATGGAAGACTGGAACCTGTTACCTTCTCTGCAACCCTCACCACTGTTTGTAGGGCCTTCCTTTCTGTAACTGTGCAGTTTCCAAACCACACTGTGAAGCTGCAGGAGAGGATGCTTTCTACTGCACCCCTATAAAAGATGGAGAGAATATGAGGAGCAAGCTTAGTTTTTTTTTCAGCCTTCTTAAAAACTGGAAGCAGTGGTGTGCTTTCTTGACTGGTTGGCTGGTGTTTCTCGACCATGAGAGATCCTCTGATATGTGTACAGCCAGGAATTTTATACTCTTAACTCTCTCCACACTCTCTACATTGATCATGAGCACTGGGTGGTTTGTTCTCCTTTTCCTGATGTCAGTAATCTCTTTGGTCTTGCTTAGATTCAGGTCAAGGTTGTTCCCCTTGCACCAACTGATCAGAGATGCCACCTCCTCTTTGTATGCCCTTTCATCCTCCTTTGTGATGAGCCCCACAACTGTGGTGTCATCAGCAAATCTGATGATACTGTGTGTATCTTACTATCATTATCCATAATCAAGAGCATCCAGTTTCTCAGCTTTTGTATTATCTTTTTAGTCTCTTCCTACATATCCTTAATTGCCCTAACAGAATCCTAGTTAATCCATACACCAAAATACTTCTTCTTATCATGCTCACATAAATATGAGTATTTGTGAACAAATTTCTATCTGGGTAGATAGTTTACTGCTATAGTTTTTGTTTTATTTTCATAAATTTTATATCCTGAAAAGAACTGAAACTGTGTCAAAAATATTCCAAAAAACTAAAACGTCTTTTTCTGGATTTATAAAATACAAAACAATATCATCTCCAAATAAAGCTAACTTTTCTTAATTATAATACAGATTATATCCTTGAATTTGTGGGTACCTTATTTTCTTTGCCAATGGATCTAAATAAAAAGCAAATAACAGGGAAAAGAAGACACTGCTGATTGGTTCCTCTGTTCAAACACTGTTTGTAGAAGAGGAACCCTCCCACCTTAATTCTTGCCTCTGGCTCCTCAGATATACTCCTAATTAACCTTGCTATTCTATCAGGGAAAGCAAATGTTTCCATGGCCCTACTCAAGGTGTGTGGAATAACTAGGACAGACTCAAGCACAGAAATATAAAAAAGAGGGTTGCCATGATGAAAGCGTTCAACTCTCTAAGTAATTTTTCCCCAGGACCTCTTCAAGTTGTTTCAGACAATATCACAGCCATGTGGTACATCTACAAGTGGTGGGAACCAAGTCATACCCCCTGTGCAGGTTAGCTGTGTTACCTTGGGATATAGCTTTACAACACAGTCTTACTCTACAGGCATCCTTCATTATGTCAGAGAAATAGTGTGTGGCAGACAAGCTCAATAGGTCAGGGCAGACCCTCACGTATGCAAACTACATCAGGGATTCTTCCATGATGTGATCTATTTGTGGGGAATTCCTCTAGCAGACCCATTTCCATCCTGTCTAAATAATCAGCTGGCAGGATTCTGCTCCAGAACTCCATATAAGAAGGCCTGGAAGACAGATATCTTTTCTTTTCCTTGGACAGAAATGTTCCTGTGTGCTTTCCACCCTTTCCACTGTTATCCAGGGTACTTCTGAAGAATCAGAAGGAATTCCCCAAGAACATTGTGGTGGCTCCCTTTTTGGCCCAGGCAACAGAGGCTCTCCCATTTTTTGGAAATGGTCAGGGGCAATTACAATAAGCTTCCTCACAGAATGGATCTACTCACACAAGATCAGAGGTTTTTGATATACCCTGATCCCAGCCAACTTCAACTGACTAGCTGAATGATAGGGTCTTAATTCCCTTTGGGCACCTGTTTACAGAGAACATGCAAGGGTAATAATGGAAGCAAGAAAGCCTATTAGAAAATCATATATTAGCAAATGGAAAAGGTTTTCTACTTGTTGTCAGCATCTTAACAAACACCAATTCAGGGCTAGCTGCCCTCTGCTTTTACAATATTTGTGTAAGTTGCTATCCTCTGGCCTTTCTTACTCCTCTGTCAGTGTTCATTCATTGGCCATTTCAGCATGTCTGCCCATGGATCTTCCTGTTTCAAGGCATTCTCATGTCAAAATATTTTTGAAAGGGGTTTTACTGACAAGGCCTCCAAGAAAACTGGTGGCCCCTTTTTAGGATCTTTATTTTGTGTTAGAGAAGCACTTGTGTTATTTGAACCAGCTAATCCAGCTGACTTGATGTTCTTAACATGGAAAAAAAATTACTGATTGCTCTGACCGCTGCAATAAGAGCATCTGAAATGGAAGCTCTTATAATGAATCAGTTGTTTCTCATTTTCCTCAGAGACTGGGTATCTTTGAGAACTAACCTGTCTTTTATATCTAAAGTGGTATCCGAGTTTACTTTAAGCCAAACTGTCCAACTTCCCATTATCTTCACCTATCCTAAAAATTAAGGAGAAAGGATACTCTTTACCTTGGATGTCCACTAGCAACTCAGCTATTATCTTGTCTGAACAAAATTATTTTAGATCTTCGGATCAATTGTTCATTTACTGTGAAGGTAGGAAGAAGGGAAAACCTGTGTCAAAGCAGACTATTTCCAAGTGGTTGTCTGAAGTTATTACCTTTTGTTGTACTCATCACAGCAAAACTGCTCCAGGCAAGGTCAAGGAACACTCTACCAGGGTCTTACCTTCATCTATGGCTTTTTGGAAATGGTTGGATTGTAGAAGTATTCTAGAAGCAGCACTTTGGTCCTCTGTACTTACTTTTACAAAGCACTATAAGTTGTATTCCTTCTCTAGATATAGATCAGGGTTTGGAAGGACCATGCTTCATGGGCTCCTGGACTGTTCTCCTTCCACCTCCAAAATGTAGTAAGCTAGGATAATCTATCCAAATAGCTAAGGCTACTGCAACAGTGATCAATATGATGACTATACTACAGTTGTGTAAGTAAACTTACCATAACAATAGATGTTCGAATTATCACTGCTACATTAGCCTCTCTCTCTCTCCCATCTATCCCCTATGTGTTTTGTTGTGTTGTTTATACTAAGGTGTAGTTTTTTTGTTCTTCATAGCATTGTCCTTTCATGTCCTTTCAAGGTTTAGCCTCCCTCTCTCCTTGTTAGCAGGAAAGCTCTGAAGGGCTTCACACCAAAACTTGTCTTTTAGTCAAATCAGCTTGAGCTGTCCCTCAGTTTGTGCACTTGGAAGGTGCCCTGAATCTTTGGAGCTGATTGACTGTTATCACCCCATATTACTAAGGCTACTTTAGCAGTGATCATTCAAACATCTACTGTTACGGTAAGTTTACTAACACAGCTGTACTTTTTTCCCTTAAGGCCCTGTTACTATTTATTCCATATCACATTTTTCTGATAACTCTTAATTTAAAAGATAAAACAGTGTAAGAAACTTCTCTGTGTAGAAGATTTTCAGTCCATATATTTCTAGTTAATCACTGTTTATTGATCAGATCAGACAATAGTAGCAGAAGTAGCGAACTTAAACTCGTCTCAAGTCAAAACAAAACAAAACAAAACAAAAAATAATAATAGAAAATATATAATTGTACAGCATTACTAGGTATTCGAAAGTAATCCAAGCAAGGCAGGCAGTCTGTTTCCAGTCGAAAATCCTTTATTAAGTACACAGACATATAAAAGAAAATTTAATAAACGTATATATGCACATTTATACAATATTAAGACCAAAGATGTAAATAATGCCTTATATAGGCATGTTAAAAAATGTGGGGATAGACATTATTTTAAATTTGCAATTTTAGACAGTGTTCAAATCGACCCAAGAGGAGGCGATTACAAAGGAATACTGTCCTACAAAGAAATCTGGTGGCAGCTATACACAGATGCTTCTAATACACCAGGACTTAATGACTATATTACTATTAAGCCATTGTTGAATATAGGTTGATCATTAATTGTTTACACCTATTTTTATTTTTAATATTACTTGACTTGTGAAAATCTACTATGTTTCAAGGGTTACATGTTTTCAGACACGTTTGTTTGTACACTAATTATTATTTTTATATTAGTGTGAATGATTTTTATGACTG
The DNA here is from genome assembly GCF_019279795.1 of Protopterus annectens. Taxonomy (NCBI): domain Eukaryota; kingdom Metazoa; phylum Chordata; order Ceratodontiformes; family Protopteridae; genus Protopterus; species Protopterus annectens. Next base: position 858,974,959 of record NC_056727.1, read on the forward strand.
TATTTTTATGATTGCACTTTTATGATTGTGTTATCACTCCAATGCCTTTTTATTGCCATTCAGTATTATAAGGAATTCATACAGTTGTTAGTTTTTTAAGTGTATGTTGCTTTAACACAGCACATTTTGGCACCAATGAGGTTATTTAAATGTTATTACAACACTTTCATGGAGTTCTGATGAAGCTCGCATTGTGCGAGTGAAAGTGCTTAACTTTTGGATAATAAATACTTGATTTTAATATATATCGGCTGAACTTTCCGTTTTTTGTGACCGTATCTTGAGGTTGGCAGGTGATCAGCATTCACCACATTTGCTTCAGTTCATTGTTTCACTGAACGCTGGAATTGCTTAGGTTTTGAAACACATACTCAGAGAGCTCACCCATGTCTCTCTTCATATAATCTAGTGAGTTTGTCTCAGGTCATTCACACCAACATAAACTATGGCAGTCATAATGGTATTTGTTGCTGACAGACTTGGGTTCATGCATGATCTGAAGAACCCTGACACCGGACAGAGAGCTGACCATGATTTTCTCTTTGTCCAATCTGCTGAGTGTGACATCCATATGTCTCACTACGGAGTCTCCAGTAACAAGAAAATTTGTTTTTTGTGTTACACCTTAACAGCTTGAAGGGTGAGAAACTGGTGTTGCTATACTTCATGGGTGCTGGGGAGAATGTGTTAGTTGTAGCAGTCTTGTGCTTGTGCTTTTGGAGGTCTCTGGTACTTCAGTAAGTTTTTCGAGAGAACCTCTGCATATGTAGATTTTCGTATTTGATGCATACTACCTGCATGATTAGTAGTACTATGTGGATATGTAGTGGTGGGTGAGTTGACAACCTTTTTCTTGTTACTGTTTTGAGTATAAGAGAGCATAGATTCAAGATTCTTCATGTAGATACATCTCTCGCACTCTGTACTAGAGTGAGTTATTAGTAGAGGGTTGTCGGTGTACATCAGACAATTGCTAAACTGCCTCAAGTGACCCAAGTCAACAAGGTTGGCAGGAAAAACAAGAGTAATCCAACTGTCCATAATGCTAGGTTGAAGACTGTTGCCACTACGGGTGGCTTTTCAGAATGGATCATGGAGGAGCTCAGTGGATGGATATTTCTGCTTGCTCTTTTTTGCTAGTAGCTTAATAGGTTACAGCTCACTAGCAGTATTTGTTTGACCAGGAAAGCACTAAGGATGAGGGCTACACTAGTTGTAGCTAAGGGAAAAATTGATGAATTTAACTATTCGGCTTTGGTGCACGATTGTGCGGCAGTGCGTGCTGCTGGGCAAACAAGCATGCTCAAATGCAGGGCCTAAATGGCAGGTGCTAAAAACTTGAAAAAAACTTTAAAAAGATTCAAAAGGACCAATGAAGATGCTTATAACAAGCCCTAGGCCAGCCTCCCATTGCCAGACAAGTCCCAATCAGCACAATCCTCTCACTAAAGTGCAGATAGGCTCCTTCCAATCCAAGATGGCCTGGAAAATATGCTTAGAACAAACAAGTCACTACAAACAGACCTGGATGCAGCAAGCCTGTATCTGGATTATGCTACAGCTACTAGCTACCCTAGTTTCAGCGGGAAGCACTACAGAATATGTAACACAGCAAAAAAAATACTAGTGGGACACTAAAAAAAATTATAAAGCAGCAGAAAATCAGCAAGGAGGCTCTAAAGAATGTTTTAAACAGCGAACAGTTCAGTTATTTAAACACTGCTTGGCCGGAAAACCCGAACTAGCACAACAGATAGCTTTAAAACAGTGAAAAATACCAGTAAATACTTAACATACAGTGAAAATAGCAAAGAGAACTTTGTAAGTGAAAACAGCAATACAATTCATTTTAACAGACACAGTAATGCAGACAATTGCAGTACAACCATGTAGCTTAGTACACCGTATATAAATACATTCTAAAAGTAGGTAGAAGACAATCAAAAGTGCAGTAAATAGTATAAATAAGCAAAAAAAAAAAACCAAAAACCAAAAAAAAAAAGCAACTTTTGGTTTTTTGGAAACTCAGAAGCCAAAAAGTAAATCATTGATTTCTTTCTTTCCTTACTAGAAATGGTTACTAGTTCCCTTTTCAAAATGTTAGAGTCTGAGTCTTTTAGCTATATATGAAGTAAAGGCCATTTATTTTCGTTTAGAGTTTAAAAGGTTAAACTATTCATTTTATTAAAAGTTAATCATTATTATGATGAAACTTATGTTAGGTGGCACACTTTCTGATATCTTGGCATAGTTGAGTAATGTTGTTGTTGTTGTTGTTGTCTTTCGGCTTTTCTCGGTTAGGGGTCACCACAGTGGAACTCCGGTCCGCTAATGATTGGAAGTAGATTTTCAAGGTGCCGAGTTGCCAGCTCGATGCCCAACCTTCAACGAAGGCACACCCATTCACGCATGTCTTTCGGAACGCCACTCGACCCGCGGGGAGGACATGCAGACTCCACACTGAAGGCACTCCCTGCACACTAGCTGAGAATCAAACAGGAGAACCTCTTGCTGTGAGGCAACAATGCTACTGCTGCACCACCGCGGATCTAGTTGAGTAATGTACTATTAAATATAAAACAAGATGCAACAAATGATAATAAAGAGGGATGCTAAGTTACATTCTGGGTTGTTAAAATGGTCCTGTAGTGTGCTACTGATAGTATACTTGACATGCAATAGCACCCAGGAAAAACATGCTATTATATAAACAAAGTATAAAACTATAGATTTTACATATATAAATGCTACTATTTGAATTACATCAAATAATTAGAGTAACATTCACACTTTTACAAGTTAAACCTGTATCACACATAACTCTCATTCTTTAATACAAGTTTATATGCTATGTCTCCTTTAAAAATGACAGTCTGCTTTAGATTAAACATCTCATACAAATGGTGCTTGCTGAATCATTAAATGCTATTTCTTTGAGTGCAATGACTTTTTAGTGGATGGGATACTTTGAGATGGCTTTTGTTATTTTTTTGGTGGTTTGCAGGGGTTTGAGGGATTGATGTGTGGTGTGGAGGTGGCCTGGATTCACTTGCGAGTCGAGTGTTTTTGTGTGAATTGCAATTGAAGGACTGTTCATTTTCAACCCCTTATCATGAAAACAGCTTGAAACAATTTAGAGTCATGAGCACTTTTATGATGCTGCGGGAGTTCTGAAAAGTCTTAGAAGTGTCCAGGTTATTACTTCTTCCTGTCTAAAAGTAAATAGTCATAACATTTTGAATTATATGTTAGGATGTCAATGAATACAAATTAGTTTATAAGCAAAAGACAGTGAATTGCATTCTAAACCACTGTCAGTTATTACATAGTTCTGAATGCTTGCAGTATACCAAAAGGGTAATATATATATATATATATATATATATATATATATATATATATATATATATATATATATATAGTATATATTTAGGGTATATACTAGCCTATAGAATGACACTTCTGATAAAAAAATTAGGATTGTGTTTCTCTGTTACTGTCTCTTTGTAATGATAACAAAACTTAATATTTTAGAACAATTAATTATGGAAAGTTTGAATCTTAAAAGGGAAGATTTCTCAGATGTTCGGTTAATATTAGATATAACATTTAAAGAAAAAATAGGACTGATTCAAACAGTAGTACTAGATTAAAGAGTATCAAATCTATAAGGGTAAATGTAAATGTTCTATTATATGATAACTCTATACTAGGATCATAGCTAATATACAAAACCTAGGAATACAGCAATAGTACAAGACATATTATACAAACAGAAATAGAAAGAGATCAGAATAAGTAAATATGTATATAGTTAAAGAATATAAATATGTCTACAAAGGTGGGAGGTTGGCATAGTTTTTAAGGTCTTCACCTTATAGGCACTAGGTGCAAGGTTTGATTCTTACATGGGGTAACTGGTCAGGCATGTAATAGCCTACAAGGATGGTTAGTCTGGTACTAATTTATGAACTTATGATCCTTTGAACAACTTTACACATAGTAAATAAAACAGAAAAAATATAAAGTCATCTGACCTATAAATTAATAAATATGAAAATAACAACTGACTTACTCCCTGTAGTAAACTGGGGATAATGTGAGTTATAATAAGGATTCTGAGAAAATGTTTAACTTTTCTTATTCATAATAACTCACTGACAGGCTTTTTTAAGATGATGCATACTATAAATATGAATACGAAGAATGGGCTAAGTGCTGTTAGTCTAATGGACAGTTTGAGAGGTAATTTGTTAGCCTTTTTCAACAAACTAGGGATATGGCAGAGTACTTTAGGGTTATTTCATTCGGTATTTTTTATTTTATTTATTCAAAAGTTTTGTCCATAGCTGAAAATTCATATTGTTACATATAAAGTATATAATAGGTTCTTTACATAAATGTGATTTCATTTTACATGTGTTTTTCTTCTCTTATATAAATGCTTGATTTAAATGCATATCTATTAATATTAATAGATTGAATAGTTCAGTAAAGAGGAGAAGTTTATTAAAATACTTACAATTACATAAAGCTCAAATAGTATTTTTTACAGGGAACACATTCACTTAATAAAGATATAACTACACTTTCACTGAAGAATTACTTGTTTTTAGCAGGTTCTGGCTTTCAAGCTAAAAGAACAGGCACCCTCATTTTATGGAAGAACTCACTAGTAATGCCTAAAGTAAAAGATACCTATGTTGATAAAAATGGTAGCTAATCATTGTTATAACTGAGTCAAACAGAAAACTATATACACTGGTGAACTCTTATTGAATTCCAGGGGTTGGAGCTAACATGTTAGATCTCCTTTAAAAAAATGACAGTCTGCTTTAGATTAAACATCTCATTCATGACAGCTGAAGTCATAATACCTGGTGATTTTAACTGTATTTATTAAGACAAAGATTCTGCTGCTGATAGAAAGCTGAAAAACATAAGCTAAACACTTAACAAATTTTGTAACTCTAATCAATTTAAAGACTATATATGAGCTAAGGAAAACAAACTCATTTCAATTTACCCATTATACATATAAATATGGAATTCAAACAAACATTGCTAAAATTTTTGTCTCAAACAATCTGTTATCACATATCAAAGAAGTTTCAATAGTTCCATGTCCATTATCCAACCATACTGCTATAATCTTTAATATTATTTAAAAAAATGACAATTTAATACATCACAGGAGATTACCAGCACACATTATTAAAATAAAAGGATTCAAGGATGTATGTTAAAGAGATCAAAAATTTCCTAGAAATAAACATGAACGATGAAGTATCTGACATTGTCCTGTGGGATTCACTAAAGACTTACTTGAATAGAAGAAGTTACAAGCCAGTATATTAGTAAAACAAGAGAATGGGACTAAGAATTGAATATACTACAGGCCAAAATAGACACTAAAGTTAAATCTAAAACCAAATGACACTATCAGTCAGTAGGAACTTAAAAACTTAAATACAAAACATGTTAAAATTCTAAATCATAAAGTTTCAATAAACCTGGAAAAACTTAAACTTCAGGCATATTAAGTAAACCCTTTAAACTTGCATAAACTTGCTCTTAAATTAAAGAAAATGAAGAAACTAAATCAAAGAAATTAAACCACATAAAAATAATAAAAAAGAAAGAAGAACTGATATTAAAGGTTTTCTTGAATGATTTAAAATATTGTATGAAGTGAACAAATAAAAACATCGCTAGACTATTCACTTTAACAGGAATAAAAGATCAAATAAAAAGTTAAAAAATAATAAGGTGCCAGGCTTAGATGGTCATATACCAGAATTATATAAGCTACTACCAGATGATGCAGACAAGGTCTGTAGAGAAATAAAAGCACCTGCTGAAGTCCCCCATCATGGAAATATTCACATATATAATCTATTTTGAAACAAGATAAGGATCCTCCAAAGTGTTCATTATATAGACCCATTCAGTTTTAAATGTGGACTATAAGATGTTCATGTCCATTTTAGCTAACAGAATTAATCTACTTATATCTACCTAAACTAATTAACTCTGATCAAGTTATGTTTATTTTAAACGGACAAGTACAGGCTAACATAAGAATACATGTATTAATAGACTATGCAAATAAAAATAAAAAAAGCTTTCCTATCATTAGTGTCAGTTTAAATAAGGCTTTTGACTCAGTTGATTGGTTGTACCTGTTTAAAACACTCAAATTGTATAATTTCTCACCTGAGCTAACTGCATTAATTTCTAAGTTATACAATAACTCTTGTGCTTAAGTTAAAATAGGTTATTTTCCTTCTAACTCCTTAAATTACAAAACGGCACAAAACAAGGCTGTCCATTACCACCTTTACTTCTTCCATTAGCTATAGAACCCTTTATTAACAGTATTAGCTCTAATAAGAACATTAATAAAAGAAATTTTTAAACTAAAGATTCATCTCTTTGCTGATGATATTTTAATAACAGGAAATACAGAAAATTCATTAGTACATATAATTAGTTTTATAACTCAGTTTGAAGAAATCTCAAACTTAAGATTTAATCATAATAAAACAAATACATTATTAATCAATAAAAAAATTAAAACAAAATCATACAAAAATATTCTTACTTCAATTGGAATAGCAATCAAATGATATACCTTGGTATAACCATTATGTCTAATAGCAAAGAAATGATACAAACAAAATTTCAACAGGTTGTTTATAAAATTTTAAGTTTAGTCACAAATTGGAACAAATTCATCTTTACCATGGAAGAATGATTAATGTTTATTAAGATGGTAATTCTCCCTAAAATATTGTTTGTCTTACAATCTTTAGTACCATCTCCACCAAAAAAAACTGATGAAGAAGATAAGTAATATTGTACTTAAATGTGGTCTATCCTAATAAACCAATAGTTTCCTTTCATTAGCATAGATAAGGTTGGGATAATGGCGGAATAGTTTGTCATGAAAGGAAGGCTTCGGAATCCCTGAAAACTGAGTAGCCTTAGCAGGAGGAGCCTGTTGGCCACTCTTTTTACCTTTAGTCAAAGGATGAGATTGTCTAAGAACAAAGGCTAGCTTAGTGAGGTAGTTTCCCTGAAGTGTAGGCACAGGAGAAACAAACACATGCTTAAGCTCCTGTAAGGCCTTACCCTTATCACAAAGGGACTTAAAGAAACCAGCAGCAGTTTCCTCAAACAAAAGTTTAGGATCCAGAGGAGCATCCATCAACATAGCCTTAACATCATTAGGTAGCGGTTGAAGCCTACACCAAGAATACCTCATTGAACCAAAAACAGCAGCCCTAGAACAGGCATCTGCCACATCATAACTACATTTGATAAAATGATGAACTATTGACAGGAAGTTCCTAGCAAGGCAAGTACAGAAGTTTTACCCTCACAGTCTAGAAAATCAGAAATAAGTTGACAGGCCTGAGAAAGAAGAGCCAACACATACCTAGACATATGGGTCTGATAATTACTAGCCCTAAAAGCTAGGGTAGCAGAAGTGTAAATCTTCTTACCCAGCCTTTCCATGGGTCTGCTGTCCTTGTCAGAAGGCAATAACTTGGGCAAAAGACGCAACTGAAAAAGCTTATCAGAGGCTACAGACACCATAAAGGGGTCAGCAGCAGGACATTTATATTTATTTATTTATTTATTTTACATTTGTTTACCAGGGAGGTTCGACTGGACAGAGCTGTCCATTTTCAGTGGAGGCCTGGGAAGAAAAGCTCCAGAACAATTGCTAACATATTATACATAAGATATTTACATGAGCATTGTGGTTTACACATTCAGTTATAAAAATATAGCAGATAATAACATATGATTGCATAAGATATTTACATAAGCATAATGGTTTAGACATAAGATTAAAAGTATAGCAGGTTGTAACATATGAATGTTGTTCATACAGTATGTTTAGTAGAGATAATCTTGAAGATGTACTGAAGATAAGACAAGAAAGGGAAAAACTAAAAAAGGAGGAGAATACAGACAAGTTCATATGAGATGCATTGACATTTTAAGGGAAAGCTTTTCAACTTAGACTAGGGGAGAGTTAGTGGGTATAGATGGGACAGTGGGGAGTAGGCAGCAGTGAGCTGGTTAATGTGTGATAATATATATAGTGCATCTGTGGGAGTTTTAAAGAGGAGGTTGGATAGTGGGTAGGGGAAAGGAGTTTGAATATGTCATCCAGGTGTTAGGCAGTTACATGTAATGTGTGATAATATATAATGCATCTGTGGGAGTTTTAAAGAGGAGGTTATAGTAGGTAGGGGAAAGGAGTTAGAATATGTCATCCAGGTGTTAGGCAGGTGCATGTCCAGGAGTTGTTTAGGTGGGAAATAAGCTGTTTTTTGAAGATGGTTTTGTTAGGCTGTACCCTGACTTGTACTGGTAGGGAGTTCCAAGTCTTGGCAATGTTGCTAGAATACAGTGAGTCACCAGCTGTAATGGCTTTTGGAGATTGCGATTAGTGCCTTATGAGTGGATCTAAGTTCTCAGTTATTGGAGCAGAGGATGATCAGGTCTTGTAAGGTGGAATTTTTTCAGGTTGGTACAGTATTTGATGAGCTAGAAGAAGTTGGCTTAAAGCTAAGGTGCTAGGGAGTTCCAGCCAGGAAAGCTGTTTTAGGGCCTGATAGTGGTGGCTGCAGTAGGAGGAGCTTGTGGCGAATTTTGATACTTTGTTGTAGCGTACTAATAGCTTGTTTAAATCGCTCTTGTTTAGATTAATTAGGACAGGAGAAGCGTACAGTAAAGTAGAGAGAAGATGGGTATGAGCTAGTGTAACTTTACTGTTGCTGCTTAGGAAGTTTTTATATCTGTAAAGAGTACCTAGTTTTTTGTTGATTTTGGTCATTGTATGAGCTATGTGTTTGTCACATTTCATATTATTGTCAATAATGACCCCTAGTAATTTGGTTATTACGACAGAGGGGATTGGGGTATTATCTGATGCAGAAATAGAGAACGGGGGAGTAGGTGCTGCTGCTTTGGAAGGATGAAAGAGCATAAATTGGGTCTTTTTAGGATTTAGTATTAGCTGGGAGTTTGTTAGCCAGTTTTCGATGGACATAAAAGCTTCCTGGGTCTTGATTTAAAGTTTTTGGAGGGTGGGGGCAGATCAGATTAAGGTGGAATCATCAGTGTACTGAACCAGGTTTGCTAGAGGGGTGGCTTTGTGAAGATAAATTGAAAATACAGTGAAAAGTAGGAGTCCTAGGATTGATCCTGGGGGTACTCCTAGTTTTATAGGAAGTAGGGGGAAAGGGGAGTTTTTACACTGAACAGCTTGTTGGCATTGGGAGAGATAGTCTTGAAACCATAATAGAGTGGGGGTAGTTAGTTTTAATTCTGAGAGTGTTGTCATTAGTTTTGTATGGGAGACTGTATCAAACGCCTTTGATAACTCAAGGAAAACTGCGGACACTAGTTGGCAGTTGTTGCTTTGCATATTTACTAGGTTACTAAAATGGATGAGTGCAGTGGTAGTGCTATGGTTGGGGCTGAATCCATGTTGAGTTTTGGCAGGAAGATTATTGGAGAGGAGATGTGTTAGGACCTGGGCATAGATACATTTTTCCAGTATTTTAGCCTGTGGGGAAAGTGTAGCTATAGGTCAGTAGTTTATCAGGTCAGTGGAGTTGCCCCCTTTGTCTATTGGTATAATGTAGGAGAGTTTTCTGAGAAGTGGCACTTTTTGTTCTGAGATTGATCTGTTAATAATTATAGAGAATGGGTAGGAAATGGCTTTGGTGGCTATTTATAGGAATTTCACAGGTAGTCTATCGACTGCTAAGATGGTGGGTTTAAGTTTGGTTAGGTGTCTATAGATGGTGTAAGTTGGTACAAGTTGAAGGGTGAAGGAGTTAGGATTATTTGATGGGTTATACAGTATAATTGGGGTTGAGGAATGTGGGTTTGTTGACAGCTTTAATATACGGTTGGGTGAATTGGGTGGCTGTGTTTATAAAGGTGGTATCTATGTTTGGATGTGGAATTGGTGATTTACCTGGTTGGAGAATACTGTTTATAGTGGCCCAGAACTTTTGTGGGTTGGCATTATGATTAGTTTTAATTTCACTACAGTATTTTTGTTTGACTAGTCTGATTTGTTTTTTTACAGTGTTTCGCAGTTGTAAGAATGTTTGCCTATTAGGAGTAGTTTTGTTTTTGTGCCAGGTGACTCATACTTTGTCCCTTTGTTTCATAATTTGCCTAGTGCTCTTAGTAGGCCATGGGGCATAGATGGTTTTAGTGCAGATCTGTCGTGATGGAGCAAGTTGGTTGAGAAGGCCTAAGAAGATAAATACTCAGCTGTATTAATCCTCTGGTATCCTATAAAACCTATCAGGCTTCTTGGGGGCAGGGAGCAGAGAATCAGGCATATGAAAGACATTGGAAAAAGCATCCAGCAAAGCAGCCAAAACAGGAGGATTAACTGCAGGTTTAGGAGATTGCAACTGCAAAAACTCATAGTACCTCTTGTGGAAATCAGAGATCTGAGCACAATTCCATTTAAAAAATTCCATCATCCTAGAAATTGTGCCCCCAAAGGAAATTTCCTCAAAAATAACATCAGGATTAATAGATTCCTCCTCTTCCTCTGAACCATAGACCAAAGGAGAAGGAATTTGAGTAGACTAAGTCACGGATTTGTCATCAGAATCTAACTCTTCCTCAGAAAAATCCTGTTCTCTAGGCCTATTGTGGGGAATAAAAGAGCAAGGGGGAGCAGGACTGAAACCCCCTGAGGAGGCTTTAATAACATTAAAGCAGTAAATAGCCATTGAGTAAAGGCCTGCCACTCACCTATGAATCCCTAGGAGAAGAAGAAACATGTTTAGTTTTTCTGTTTCTTTTTTAAGGAAATGTGCCCCCTATAAAACTGAAAAGGCTCAGATCCAGGAAGGCAGTCGAGAAACGTAGTAGGAACTTCCTCTCCAACTAAAATCTGAGGAACTCCACTGTGCTCCTCCAAAAAAATAAACTGTGGTTCCCCCTGAACATCTGAAACTGGCACCTGCAAAGCCTCTTTGGACATGCTGCCAGCCAGATCCTCACTGACCTCCAAACTGGTCATGGCAGAGATATCTGACAACACAGACAGATGAGCCTCTGAATTTGTAACAACTTCAGGAGAAACACCAGGCAGAGGATGGACAGCAGAAGATTCTGGTTTTACCTTTTTCACCTTCTTCCCTAATTGCCGACCCTTCCGGTGGGAGATTCCTTCCATTGTATCATTAGCAAAAAGCTTAAGATGCTGGTTCTCAAGGTACAAGGAAAGGGAAGAAAGTTTGCTGTGAAGGTTTTTTGGGACAAACGCCTGACAAACTGAACAAGATGTATGGTTGTGAAAGGCAAGGCAAGGCAAAAAAGACACATCGTGGGGGTCTTTATGAGGAATCTGTCTCTCACACTAGCATTTACCCTTCCTGGATGACATTAACTCCACAGAGCATAAAAAAGGCTAGAAAAAAACAAAAACACCAAAGGGGCACTTATCTGCAACTTGCTAGGATTCAACAAACAGGCGTAGGCATTACCCATAGCACAAAAATGTAGTCAGCTGGCAAAAAACCAACACAGGCAAACAGACCAATGGTAAAAGCAAATGTTTGGACTGGTGGTAAAGAAGTTTGGTAGATGCCATGCCTGAATATCGCCTTTATGCACTACACTATGCAAGGAGCATTTGGGTGATGTTCAGTGTACCTTAAAGCAATGGTAGGCTTTGGTAGACTGGCCAGACATCGAGCTTCCATGGCAGAGAATCCCCATCTGTTAAGAATACTGCACTAGTGAAAGTAAGGACATCTTCTAATATTACACATTCCTATAAATGTATTGCTCATCTGTGGACTTATATAAATAGTTAGTTGTTTGTTTTATAACTGATGTGTTTATCTATTGTTATAAAACCAAATAAAAAAATAAAAAAATAAATAAATGCTTAGCAAAACATTATACAACATTATCAAGTTCATATTTTTTAAGCACAGGTATTATGGCATGGATAAAAAGAAATTAAAGGAAAGAAAAGACAGTTAAGAGACATGAAAAGTGGTGCAGGGGATGAAGGTGAGGTAGAAATTAACTGTGGATGGACATAAGATAAAAAAAGACAGACAAGGGTGTAGAAGAAGGGTATATGCAAAGAAGAAGGTAGCGAGGTATACTGCTAGACAACGAAGGTAGTGAGGTATACTGTTAGACAAGTGTGAAGCAAAACGGTGTAAGGGGAGTAAAAAGGAAAGAAAATGGCATGTGGAAGGTGAGGATGGGTACAAAGTAGTGAATTAAAGTAATGAAATCATTTATAATTTTGAACAAAGTGGGGGGTAATGGAGGCTATGGGAGGTGAGCTATATTGGACATAGGACATGTTATGTTATAGGGGTTTCTATGACAAAGAAGACTAGTTGATGCTTATGCTACAGTTTTGAAAAAATATTAGTTTCTGCTTGAGTTTTAAATGGGTGACTCAAACACAGAGAAAAGAGTCTTTTTTGACTCAGTGGCTGCAACCATTCACTACATTTTGATTTAGGAGTTCAGACTAGTACAATATCACTGTAAGATAGTCTGAATGGTAGGACATTTATTGGGTGTGCACAGGATGTGATATGCCATTTTCATTTCATTAAAAGCAAATATTCTGAAAAGATCCACCCAGTTAAGTTTTCAGAGAGCATGACAATGATAAATACTAGCTGGAAGGGTGACTGGAAATTTGGCTATTTTATTACAACACTGCTGCAAGTCTTGTTAGCTGGTCATTGACAAGGTTGATGGAAATGGGGTTGCTTAAAGGAGATCAATAGTTAAATATGGATTCATTGTTTTTTCTTATGAGTTTATTGATATGAAGGCTCATCTTTAGTCTCTTATCAATCACAACTCATAAGAATTTGATGCCACTCATTAACTCTATTTGGATATCACAGAATAAAGTTAAATGAAAATTGTTACCATGAACAGCATCAATCTGTGGTTTGAGAAGAGCCTGTTTTTAGTCTTGTTAGCATCTATAGAGAGATTTGAGGGAGACAGTCCTGGTAAGAAGATAAGGATGGCTACAGCTGAGTAGTAACTATATTTAAGGACTTGACAGCACACATCAGGGTGAAGTCAGTGGTATATTGTTTAAGATGAGTAGGATGAGAAACTCATTGCATATTGTTTACAAAAATGTTAAAGTACAAGGGACAAGTACTGATCCTTGGTGGTCTATAATGCAAAATGGGTTAGTGTTTAAGAAGGTTGCAGGCCAATGGACTGAATGGGTTCTGAGAGCTATCACGTGAATCAAATGGAGGCTTTGGCACTAACATGCACATTTCCCAAATGAATAACTATAGCAAAATGCTAAAAAGTGTTAAACACTTTAGAGAGATCTAGAAAGAGAGTATCAGATATCAAGGTAACATTAAGTTCATGTCTGGTGTACACTATAAAGACTGTAACAATGGGCATGGACCATAGCCATTCTGGAAACCATATCTAGTTAAAGACAGACACTTTTGATTTTGCAGGAAAGCAGTTAATTATCTGGAGGTACATCTTTCTAAGATTTCAGACAGAGGAGGTAGGACTATATTAGTATGATAACTAGATAGTCCAGTTTGGTTGCCATTATTATGCAAGGCAACAGTGGCTTTCCCTGATGGTCTGACTGATTAATACTTAAACAGGATAAACTACAGTAAACAGCATTTCCTTCTCAGTCTACATTTTCATTAATCAATCCATAAAAGAAAACTATGTCCCTGACTTTTGGAAAAAGTGTTAAATAATACCCCTGCATAAAGGTGGTGCTTCAACAGAGCTCTCCAACTACAGAACTATAACTATCAAAACTTTTCAAAGAAATGCATCCACTTTCAACTCATGAAATATGTCATCAACAACAACATTCTCACATCCACCCATCCATGGTTTTCATCCTAACCACAATACCACTGCTGCATTACTAAGCTTTACTAACATAGTCAACAGAAGCAGAAACTCTGGTATGTTCATTTCAGCTGTGTCCATAGAGCTATCTAAAGCGTTCAGTTGTTTACCTCACCCAGTTCTGCTAGAAAAGTTTACTGCAATACATGCTTCCTCCTCTCCCGTCCTTTGGTTTCACAATTACTTAACACAGAGAGCACATGCTGTAAAATGGAAAGAAGACAACTATACTTTTAGTAGAGTTTCTGTAGGAGTTCCTCATTGATCAATTCTAGGACCAATGCCATATCCTTTTTTTACTAATGACCTTCACACAAATGCTAAACATGGTAACATTATCCAATATGCAGATAATTCCACTCATCTGTAGATCAAACAATAGCAAAACACTTCAACAAGTAATGTCACACTCTTTCTCTTCCACCTAAAAGTTGCCTACATAACTCCCAGCTCCTTCTAAATCCCAAGAAAACCAAGCTAGTATTATTTCTCCCCAAACACTTAGCTAACCAAAAAGCAACTTTCACTATTCTCTCAGCAGACAATACTACAACAGAACACATGCCCCACACTAAACTACTCGGAGTTACAACAGGTGCTACCTGCACACATTACAGTCTATTAGCAAAACACATCAAACATTATATTTTCTTTACTGGATCAAATCCTCCTTTACTGACAATAACAGGGAAACACACAGCCACAACTTTCCTGCTATCCTCCTTTTTGTATGGTGTGCCAGTCTTTACTAAGTTGCAAACCTTCATCCAACTGCAACTGGAACAATGTTACAACAAGGTTGCAAAATATGTAGCCACCCACTGATATAGGACTCACCACTGCCTGCCACTTCAACAGCTGATGTGGCTAGAGCTCCATAATTATCTAACAATGTCCTATCCTTTGATAACCCCAAAACTCAGCTACAAGCCTGAGAAATGTCCACCACTAAAATCACTTATTCAGCTCTACACTCCAAACAGGGAACTGCATTCAGAGATACGTTACTACTCACCATCACAAAATCTAACAATAATGGTGGAGACGCTATATTTTCAAACCATGACTCTAAGTTCTGAAATTCAGTACCTCTCTCTCTCCATACAACAAGCTACTAACCCTGAAGCCTTTAAGGTGCAACTAAAACATCATCTGGCTAATAGTTGGCTTTGCTCCCATCTACCCTTGGCTAACCAGCTTCATTATCATATTTCTATTTAATATTAATCACTTAGTCCACTTATCTCATAAAATCTCCTTTTTAACCAGTCTCTTTTCTCCCTAACCCTCATCTGTCAAGCCATTGACCTTCAACACCTTAAACACAGTCTTCCACTGTTTCTTAACCTCAGCCTATTCTATCTCTACTTTTAAAAATTGCTTCTTTAAACTTCCCCTTCTATATCTCTTCTCCCTCTCACTCACAACCTATTTTTTTTCTTGTTACTCTACTTCAAACACTGCTACTTCAAAAACTTCTGTCTTCTTCTTCCTTCTATTTCTCACCATGTA
Source organism: Protopterus annectens (assembly GCF_019279795.1). Taxonomy (NCBI): domain Eukaryota; kingdom Metazoa; phylum Chordata; order Ceratodontiformes; family Protopteridae; genus Protopterus; species Protopterus annectens. The sequence goes on from NC_056727.1 coordinate 858,990,424, forward strand.
TAGTCCTTACAACCCACTCCTTACCTCTAGCTGAATAACTTACTATTACAATCAGTTGTACAGTGTTTAGCAAGATATGTATATCTATATGTATCACCACTCTCTCTTATTATTGTAGTGTACTTGTATTATGCTGTAATTTTGCCTGTATTGCATTGTGATGTAATCTGTTTTTTAATGTACTACTATGTACTTATTTTTTACTGCGGAGCTTTTCTCCCCAGGCCTCTGTTGAAAATGGATTCTTGGATCCAGTCAGACTTTATCGATAAACAAAGGCAAATAATTCATAAATAAATAAATGAACTATACCTTGTTGCAATACCAAAGAAGTCAATGGGAAGTTCATTTATGGCTGGAGAAGTGAGTTTCAAATTTTAGAGTAGATCTCAGTATAGGGTGGTATGGGGTCAACAGCATTTGAAGACACAAAATGGCCAGATACTGAATTTGGCATGCTGTGTGTCTTCAAAGGCTGTTAAAGACACAAAATGTCCAGATACTGAATTTGGCACCTTTTGTGTCTCATGAAAGTGGCAGAATGGATAATGCAGCCCTAGGCAAATTGGCTGAGAACCTAATTACTGTGTGTAATAGGCATACCTTTCAAAGTCTTAGCACAAGAAATCTGGACAAAGACCCAAATATAGGGACAGATTTTAAATATTGCTAGATTTAACTTAGAAAGTTGCTAGAATATCAGGCTTTGTGTTGACATACATTTTCTGAAGGATATGGACTCAGAAACATAAATGTCTGTCATTATTTAAGTAAATTCAATCCTTATTGATCTGCCAGAAAATCAGACATTTTATGAGGAACAAACCAAAAATGTGACAGTTCAGAGGTATGATATTAAGACCCTGTGTAATAAATTGCTATGATTTATTTTTCAGGGTTATGAAATGCATTTTGTTGTTATGGTAGGCTAAGGACTTTCTCAAGGGTGAGGCCCACTTCTTAAGAAAGGATACTTTCTTGATGGCAAGTAGTCAAGATATAACCTTGTTCTAGAGGTTATAGTACTTTTAAAGGAACTTTGATGCACGAGAGAATTCATTTTTAATATATGCCAAGGAACTGACCTGAACTTGACTTTTTTGTACAGTGGAAGAGCTACGTCACTGAGTACATAGAGAAAGGAGTTACTTAAATATTCAAGAGCTTCAACAAGATTGACGTGAGATAGAGAGAAGTTCAATCAAATCTTAATTTTTTAATATTTCTAGTTCCTTTGTAATAGTGGGATTTCTTTGCCATAATTTATTCTCAAATATCAGAATTTGTAATTCTGAAATTCTTTTCTCAAAAGTAAAAACAGCAGCCATAAGGCATTTTAATTGTCTGTACCTGCTGGTTCCAAGGGAGATAACAAATGAATCTCAGTTCCCTTTGTCCTGAGCTGGAAAATCTTTCATTAGTACAGAATCTCTGACCTGATAGCCACTAGAGAAACCACAGATTTTCAGGGAGAGTAATTTTCTTGTATCTGGTATCCCCAGAGAATTAAAAAAATGCATTAGTTTGACGGATATGCTGAATTTTCATTGCTGTTGATTGTATAAAAAAAAAAAACATCTAGCTAAGGAAAAAGAAGTTATGTACGCACCATAATGTTCCAAACTTCATTTGTCAGCAACCTGTGGGTTTTGGATCCAATACGGATCCGAGCCAGCAGCATACCAAGCAAAACATCTGAGCTCCAAGCTCCTCCCCCTACCCATACTACACTGCAACCTCCTTCCAATCCTCAGATCGAGTTTGCCACTCCACACGTGACACCAACAAACTAACCTGAGACCCCTAAACTAAGGACAAACCTCCAACTCGTGCACTCCGAACACAGAGTTCAGCAAAATTAACGCCAAGGTAAGGGGGAAGGAGGGAGGGACGGTTGCTGACAAATGAAGTTTACCTACTCAGATGGAATGTTATGGTGAAGTAGTTAACTTCATTTGATCAGCAACCTGTGGGACAGAGTCCCCAGCTACCTGAAATCTTGGGAGGCCCTTAAGGAAGGATATTCTGGAGCACTGCAGAGCCAAAGGAAGCCCTTCCTCTAGACACCAAATCCAGTTTATAATGAGTAATGAAGGTGTGAGAAGATGCCCAGGTAGCTGCTGAGAAAATGTCTTCCAGGGAAACCTTAGACCAGAATGCTGTAGACGTTGCCATAGAACATGTAGAATGAGCATGAACTCCTACTGGATCTGGTAAACCAAGCTCTCTGTATGCTTGTAGTATACAAAGGGAAATCCACCTAGCAAGAGTCACTTTTGAAACTGGTTTCCCTAAAAAGGGCTTAGCAAAAGAAACAAAAAGTTGATCAGATTTACGAAAGGACGCCGTCCTGTGCAAATAAAAATGTAACTGCCTGTGAACATCCAGCAAATGAAGTTTGTATTCCCCTTTGTTCTGAAAATTAGGGAAAAAGACAGGCAAATTAATAGACTGATTAATGTTTGTCTCAGAAGCAACTTTAGGGAGGAAGGATGGATTAGTCCTGAGAGACACCCTGTCCTTATGAAACACAAGATATGGGGGTTTCATAAAAAGAGCTTGAAGCTCCAACACTCTCCTTGCTGAAGTTATAGCTACCAGAAAAGCCATCTTCCATGACAAAATCAGAAAATCCAAATTCCATCGAGCTACGCGCTCGAGAGACTTGAACCTCAGCACTGAAATAAATAGGACATGCTGGAGAGACAGATTCATAACCCAGAGGCTCCCTTCACTCTGGAATAAAATCCTAGTCCAGGTTAGGCAGAGTCCCTCATTGACTCTCTTCAAGAGGAATCTTGATGAGTGGATGGGAGATCGTAGGTTTACCCCAGGTATCACTTCTGTGTCACTGTTAGACAGAGGCACAGTATACTAACCTCGAAAAAGGGCATAGCAAAATTAATTTAAAACGGGTGGCGAAAGTCAAACACACTCTGGCGAGGCTTATAAATGCCCTAGGGCAGACAGCCTAGTATGAACCTATGAACCTATAAAAATTTTAGGTCAACTGATGCCGAGGGCTTGAAAGGAGGTGCAACTAAAGCCTGAAGAACTGCAGTCTGATCCCATGGCGGGGATGGATTTTTAATAGGAATTCTCAGAAGAAAAGTGCCTTTCAAAAAGGTCTTACAAATTCTGGCAGCAGCGAGAGAGCCTAAATTGTCCCCTACATGGAAATGAGAAATAGCCGCTAGCTGGACCTTCACTGTGGAAGAGCTGGCTCCTTGTTGGCAGATATGAGACAAAAAGTCTAATACCGCTGGGATCGGAGTGGTAAAATGATCTAGATTTCTCTGTGAAGCCCAAATGGAGAAGCATCTCCATTTGATACAGTAAATTTTCCTAGTAGAGGATTTATGTGCCGCAACCAAGATAGATTTAACAGGAGAAGAGATACCGGGAGTCCTAGCAACTAGTGGAACTGGAGCAGCCAAGCTGTGAGCTTCAGGCTGTCCAGATTCGGAGGAAGCATTCCCGAGGGATGACGAATCAGATCCGGAATGGGATCCAAGATCCAAGGTAGAGCTATGAGATGAGACCGTAGGCAGGGGAACCAGACTTGATGAGGCCAGAATGGGGCTATGAGGATCAATCTGCTCCCCAACTGGCGTGCTTTCTGTAAGAACTTTATTATGAGCAGAAGCAGGGGATAAGCATAAAGAAGGCCGGGTGGCCAAGCATGAACAAGAGCTTCTCTGGGGGCTTCTTAGGCGGGAGGCGTCCGTGGTCACCGTGGCTTGGGGTTGGAGTGCAAGAAAGGGACGTCCCTCCTGCAGATTCTGAGACTGGAGCCACCACGTGAGAGAATTTCTGCACTCTGCTCAGAGAGATCGGAAAATCTAGAGGTTGATGAAGAATCGACCACTGAACTTGCAATGTCCACTGTAGAAATCTCATATGCAGACGAGCACAAGGGATCAGGTTGATAGCTGCTGCCATGGACCCTAAGGCTCTCAGGACTAATTCTGCAGGGGGTGCAGACGACTGCAGAAGTGCTAACACATGAAGTGCCAGACTGTGTAGTCTGTCTGGGGTTAAGAATGCCCTGGCCTGACGAGAATCTATTCTTGCCCCTATGAAGTCTAACACTTGAAGAGGTTGGAGGGAAGACTTCCTGAGATTTATGGTAATCCCTAGCTGAAGTGATATCCGGTGAAAGAAATCTCTGGCTAGTAAGTGTAGATGCCTGGTGGGGGCGGTGAGGAGCCAGTCATCTAGGTACGGAAAGACCTGAATGCCCTGAAGTCTCAGGTGGGCCGCTACAACTGCCATGACCTTGTTGAACACCCTGGGGGCTGTGGTGAAACCGAAGGGTAGGACCCTGAATTGATAATGACTGGCCCCTAGCCAAAAGTGGAGGAACCTCCTGGATTGCCTGTCCATCAGAATATGGTAGTACGCATCCTTGAGGTCTATCGAGCACAACTGGTCTTCCACCTGCAGGAAGGGCAGGATGGATTGAAGCGTGATCATCTGGAATGTTTCCTTGGCAACTAACAGGTTCATTGTTGATAGGTCAAAAATCGGCCTTAGGTCCCCCATTTTTTTTAGCACCAAAAAGAACCTGGAATAGATGCCTGATCTGGACTGGTCTGGGGGCACCTACTGGATGGCTCTTTTTTCTAGTAGCTTTTGTATTTCCAAGGCCGCGGTCTTCCTCTGAGTGGGTGGGACATCCGGGAGGTGCCTTGTGTAAGGGGGCTTATTTATGAAGGGAATAGAATAGCCTCTGGATATTATTCGAATCACCCAGCGATCTGTCGTGATGGACTCCCATTGGGCTAGGTGCATCGAAAAACGCCCCCACCCCGGCTGCCTCCAGAGAGGAGCAGTCAGGCAACCCCTCAGGGTTGTTGTGCGGGTCACTCTGAAAAAGGTTCATGTGACCTGAAGTTCTTTGCCCCCCCCCTGCCTCTGGACTGGCGTCCACCTTGTCCCCCTCTGCCTCTGGGGGAGAAGGAGTCCTGGGCATTCCGGGACTGCTGAGTTTTCTGGAACCATAGCTTCTTTTACCCTCGCTGGTTCCTGGAAAAGTACCTTTGAGGGTTAGAGAAGCAGATCCCAATGGCTGACAGCGTCTTCCCGTCTTTCTCGCTCTGGACAAGCATATCGTGGACAGTCTTCCTGAACAGGGTCAAACCGTCAAAGGGTGCATTAGCAAAGGATGCCTTGAAGGGTTCCGAGAAGTCGCAAAGATGGAGCCAGGCATGACGCCCCAAGGCGATGCCGGACCCACTAGCCCTAGCAGCTCCCTCAGTGGCATGAGAGAGTAAACGCATGGACATATTGGACACAGACTTGAGAGTGGCCATACGAGCCGAGAAGGTCCGTTTATCCTCGGCCAACATGGACTCCGGGGGAAACTCAGCATACTCTTTCACGAGGTTCCGCTGCAGTCAAATTACATGGGCCAAATAATTCAGCACCCTTACAGTAAAGGTGGCTAAAGCAAAAGTCCACTTTCCAAGACAGCTCATAGCCCTGGACTCCTTGTCTGGGGGGGTGGACTGAAGAACTTTTTTGGGCAAGTTCCTTTTTCATGGCCATCGCTACCACCATGGCATCAACCGGGGAACCTTTGTTCCAAGAAGCTCTATCTGCCGGTGGACTCAATATTTTGTCAGGCCTTTTGGGTATAGGCTCCACAGTGTCCAGTTCCTTCCAAGCTCTGGTGGTAATAAGGTCCAACAGAGGGTCGGCAGAGGGGGACACCCAAGAGGTAGATGGGCCTGTGTCGAATGCCTCCAGGAATACTGACTCATCAGAGGAAAGATTTTGGGCGGACCACCCCCTCCCCCTCTCGCGAAGGATTTCCATAATGTCTCCAAAGGAGACATCTTCAGGGGGTGATTTGGGGGAACCTTCCCCTTCCTCCAAGTCGGTATGCTCAGTGAGGGACTCGGGGAAGTCCAAGTGCCTCCTTTTACACTGGCATTTGTGAGGGACCTCCTCGGGTTGACTCTCCAGGGAGGGCTCACAAATGGTTTTGTGTTCCTCTAAGGGAACTGTCTGGTGTGCAATAGACACAGGCTGTCCCTGGGGGGGACTGGATGACGGAAGACAAACCCAGCTGCGAGGGAGCAGGGATGGATCCAGAGGACAGAGTGAGGGGTCTCGATCCCTCAGAGAGAACCTACTCCACAACGCTGAATGCCGAGGGAGAACCGGCCTCCCTGAAACTGGTAGTGAGGGTCGCCGAGACCCTTGGATCTGACGAAGGGATCAGAGCCGGACCTGAAGGGATGATATGCCCCGACCACAATGGGGCTGCTGACACACTCATTCCATTGGATCCAACGCCCAACTCTCGGCTCCGAGAGCTCGGATCCAAAAGCGGATCCGACAGACTCGAGGGCATGGCTGGCGTTGAGACCGAAGGCACCATCGGCACCAACCCCCTGACTCTGGGGCTCCTCGGATCCATAGACTCTGATATCCGATGGTGAATCTGAGAAGGAGCTATCAGGGTGAAAAATGGAGCTGACCTCCCCGCACCGGGTGGGGGGGAGCCAGCAGTACCCACATCTGCAGTTGAGTTTGTAGAAACATTTGCATCATCCGATCCATGGCTGCTTCAGAGATGCTCCGAGTCGATCTGGAGGACGCCACTGATGCCAGTCGGGAGAGCCGATGCGAAGACGACCTCGAGGGTGGTCTAGCCTCCTCCTCCGGCTCCGGAAAAAAACGTGGTGAATGGAGCTGAGGAGAGGATGGCCTGGTAACTTTCACAGGAGACAAGATCACCTTAGCAGGAGGGGTCGTTGGATCAAACTCAGCCTAAGCTTGTGGCCCCTCTTGCTATCTTTATCCTTTTCTTTCTCTAAATGTCTCTCTGTGTTTTTCTTTTACTTTGTCTTTCTTGGCCTCTCTCTATCCCTGTGGTAAGGTGGGAGGGTGAGTCCCGGACAGGGTAGAAGGGCCTGAAGACTGAACAGCCACAGCTGTGGCTGGTGAGGAAGCAGCAGAAGAGGCAGAAGCTGATTCTGTGGGTAGAAGACCCGCCAGAATTAACTTTTTCCTGCAATTCCACAGGGCTCAGGGGTTGAAGGCCGCACAGATGTTGCAGCCGGAAGACAAATGGGCCACCCTCAAGAAAACTACACACAGAGTGTGACCATTGGCTGGAGACAGCTTGTGGCCACACTCTGTGCACTTAGAGAAAGTCACTTTCTGACTTTCCGACATATTAGCGAACACACACACACACAAACACACACTCTATGGGCAGGAAGGGGGGCCTATGCTAACAGAAAGTTAACAACTTTCATGTACAAAAAACAATAATTATCATAAACGGAGAGGGATAAACTAATAATTATTTCTAAAATTATCAAAAGGGGCACGCATAGACCAAAGTTTTTGAAAAAAAACCCTGACATTTGCCTGGAGCTCAAAAATCCCGTGATGGCAAAGCCACGGCAAACGAGATCTGAGGATTGGAAGGAGGTTGCAGTGTAGTAGGGGGGAGGAGCTTGGAGCTCGGATCTTTTGCTTGGTATTCTGCCGGCTCGGATCCATATTGGATTCGAAACCCACAGGTTGCTGATCAAATGAAGTTAACTACTTCAGATCTATAGTTATGCTTTGCAATCTGTGGTATGCCAGCATACTCTGGGGATTGGCTAGCACAGATGTCAAAATAAAAACAGGAAATGATGAGCTATCCAAAATCTCATGCATTTTCTAGAAGAAGGCCTCATTGTCGTGTGATGATGTGCATCTTCTATGTGCAGTGTAGCCATTTAAGAGCCCTGTTCTTTACAAGGAATTAAAATCTTCAGATTCACAATCCCAAAAAAAAAACTAAAATATGACTGACTTCAGACAAGAAAACTACAGCAATTCTATTTATGAAATACTAAATGTAAGGTGTCAGACTTAATGGCCTTTGTGCAGGAGTTGGGAGATGAATTTACTTTGCTAGGAAAAAAACTGACTAATGACTAAGAAAAAAATCTGTTTGTAAAGGAAATGTACTAACAATTGCTTTTACCCCCAATTGAGCAAAGGTTGCCTAACTGCCTAACAGTATTACAAGCTCCAGGGATCTGTGTACATTGCTTGAAGTGGAGTAGAGAGGGAAGCGAGGGGCACTCAGCAAGTTAGGAAGGAGCACAAACTTTGGGAAATGCTATGATGTTGAGTTCAAAGCCACCATGGTGACTAGCTTTTCAGTTTGAAGTGGATAGACTGCATCATGTAAAATCTAACATTTTAAAAGGCTCACTAGTCAAAAGAAACCTTCTTCTTCTTCTTTCGGCTTTTCCTGGTTAGGGGTCGTCACAGCGGATCACCTGTCCACAAACGATTAGCAGTGGAGTTCTACAGTGTTGAATTGCCAGGCCAACGCCCAACTTTCCACTGAAGACACACACACTCACACCTAGGGCCAATTTAGAGTATCCAATCCACCTACAGCATGTCTTTGGGATGAGGGAGGAAACCGGAGCACCTGGAGGAAACCCACGCGACCACAGGGAGGACATGCAGACTCCGCACAGAAGGCACCCCAGCTGAGGATTGAACCAGAGAACCTCTTGCTGTGAGGTGGCAACACTACCCACTGCACCACCGCAGCCGCCCACTAGTCAAAAGAAACCAATAATCTGTAAAATTACAAAAGAAAAGAATCAGGAAGTGCAGAAATAACCTTAAAAAACATGACGTCTCTTAAACACTGTATTTGTTACACTTACTTATGGGCTTTTCTTCTGCATAACATCTTACAGCTCTCTGAACATTCACACAGAGTGTGATTCTTTTAGGACAGTTTTCCTTCTCAAGAAAAAAAACTGGATGTTGAATAAAATCATTTAGGTCAGAGTGCACCAGTCATAAAGGAATTGGGGAAAACTGTATACAGCTCACTCTGATTTTGTTCACTACCAGAAATTTCATTTTTTAAATATTGGATCTCTTAGGTTCATAGGTAACCACTAGGCTCACTGCCCCTGTACACCATTTTAAGCCTAGCCAATTATTCTTTTTGTGCTGAAAATAAACTAACCCATTTGGTTATAGACTGGCCTTAACATCCCATGGTCAATAATTATATATCACCCCTAATAAGAATAACTGGTATCATACCATAGATAATTTCAAGGGATCCATGCATGGGATAAAGCATTTAGGAGCTGCCTCTGTCCATTACTAGTACAGGGACAGTCCTGGGGTAAATTTTCTATTTTCCATACATAGATCCATACATCTTAGTTTGTCAGTCATGTTTTAAAAGGAAAATATCTTATTAGAAATCAAATAATTGTTATGAATTGGCCTTAGCCTGCTTTAAGCGCTCCCTGAAGTCCTTTATTTTTCACCTGTCTTCCAGACACAGTATTTTTTCCATCATTTGGAAAAGACTGAGCTCTTAATAATGCACATCTCTTAATGACAATATCAGAAGCAGCAACTCAGAAAGGGGTATTGATGACATTAAAACCATATTTAATACAGCTGACTTCAATTTTCTATAAAGTTCATGCTAATTTTGAAATCTCCCTGATGGAGACATCTGTGATATATTTAGTAAAAACATTACAATGGTACTGTCCCTTACATGTTTAGTAATTCATGACTTAGATCCCAAACAGACCACCTTACCAAAATTTTCAAGAGCAATGCTTTTTTTGCTTGGTGTTAATAGCCTTACTTAGTGCAGAACCAATGACAGATCCCTTATCAGACTCTCACTCAATAGCATCTGAGTAAACTGGTAACGTTTATATAGGTGACTCTACTCCTCATTCACACTTTACAACCAGATGGCTTTTTGAGATCAAGCGGCAAATATTCTGGCTACTACCTCACTCCAAGAAATATATTATATGAGGACTCTTTAAAATGGAAGAATAACTAGAGGCATAACATGACTCCGTTGTAAGAAGTTTTACACAAACTTGAACTCAGCATAATCATCCTCATTGTAAACCACATGACTGATGTCCGAGTAGACTACACATGGTCATGGTCTTCTTCGTTCTTACTTTTTACTGATGTTGGAAGCTAGTTCCCTCATCATTTACTATTCAGTGGTTTATAGAAGTGAATAGTTTTGATTCTGACCTAAAACTGGATGCAGTTTTTTTTAAATAAGTCAAATCACTCCTGTGCTGTGTAATTGCAATCTATAAGCAAAAGCACCTCCAATGCACATGGAACTGACAATTGATGACTGATGCTCAACTAGTCCAGTGTCAGTAGTTCTGATGTTTTGGGGGGATCAGCTCAATTCTTGTTTAGGCACTTAATTAAGATCTTGACCCTGTGTGTCCCCTCCAAAACTACTGAAAAGTAAGTTAAAAAAGGAGCAGGAAAAAATGATGTTAATCTCTGGAGTAAAAAACAGTACCAACAGCTGACCTGACTTTATGTAGGTCAACATCCTAGGAAGGAGATTTTCTTTTCTGTGTTTTGTCTTTTTCATTTTTTACATTTTTTTTCATCTTTTACTTGAATGTATAAAGACATTTTATTTTCACAATCAAAATCCTGCCTTCCTTAAATTCACTTAACGTAATCTTGCTAATATGGTTAGTAAGGGAATTTGAACAAGCCTCATCCTGGGGAGTTGATGGACAAAGCTGAAATTCAGGAACTGGTGGGTGGTGACACAACGTAAAACAACAGGGCCAGGAGAGCTTGCTGCCTGCCTAATCAACATATTCAGATAGCTTCGCAGTTCTGATATTTTTGCGTTCTGTTTTCCCAAGAATCTCCTACATTTCTCTGTAACCTACAGTTTTTCCTCTACATTTATATCCTGCTACCAATGAACAAAAGGAAGAAGTAGAAACAGTGTTCTGTAGTTTTTAGGTTAAATATTTTTTAGTGCTTCTTGCCAAAATCTTTTGATAAAAGAAGCATTATTTATGCAAAATTCAGTACATGACCTTCTTTACAAAAAACAAAAAAGCCATTGAAAATGAATACTTTTAAGAAGGATCTGATAATTAGGCAAATACTAACTGCTGACTTTCTCAGAGGACTTAATGTATCCATTTTATTTAACTTATTTATTAAATAATTAAATTTTAATCTATAACGTGTGTTTACAAACACTAATACAAAAGATAACAACCAAGAATAAGTTTCCATTGTCGTCATGCATACGTTTTCTATTTTAATAATTTTCATTCACTCCGACATTACATAAGTTGCTCAGTTCCTGCCTTCCCTAAAAGCTCACTCCTCCTCCTGAACATTATCATGTATATATTCTTCCCACAAATTCCATTTATTTTTATGAAAGTTTTTCATTCCCTTTTCTAAAGATAATTCATCAAATTTTTTTATCTCCTTTACTATATCCTGAACTTCCTTTACATTGGGAATATATCTGATTTCTTTCTTCTAGCAATTACTTTTCTATTATACAACGACCCCCCATTAATATTCAAAAACATGCATGCTGATTGTCAGCGTGCATGTTGTAAATCAGAGTTATAGTAATAGAAAAAGGTCTGGTCGCCTGGACTTTTTCCATTACTATAACTCTTTTTTTACAGCAATGGAGAACGCAAGAACTCTATTGCTTCACACTGTCTCACTATGTTAAACGAGTTTAACATAGCGAGACAGTTTGTAAAAAGCATTGGAGATCTTGCTTTCTCCGTTGCTTTTTTCAAAACTGTCTCACTATGTTAAATGGGTTTAACATAGCGAGACAGCTTTAAAGAAAGCAACGGAGAATCTCCGTTGCTTTTTTCAAAACTGTCTCACTATGTTAAACCCATTTAACATAGCAAAACAGTTTGTAAAAAGCAACAGAGATCTTGCTTTCTTCATTGCTTTTGCCCACAGCTCTGATGTAATGCGTAGGCATACGTATGCGCAGTGCATCAGAACTGCCGCAGAATACCAGACAGCTGCGGAAGGGCAGCAAGGAGGCATTATACAATGCCATTATTTAAGAAAAGTAATTCTTTTTTTTCTTAAATAATGTCATTGTATAATAGCAATAACTCACTTCTGGGTGTGGGTAATGCTGGATTTACCCATGGTTGGCTTTGTTTGGCAACTCGGGCTTTGCCCTTGTGACCAAACCACACCAACTGTGGGTAAATCCAGCATTACCCACACCCAGGCAAGGGTTATTCCTATAGTATCCAATAACATAAAACATAGTAAGGTCTTATTATGTCTAAGCAATTCAGAACCAACATCCTGTTTCAAAAGAATCATTTCCTTAATTAAAACCATTTGTGCCTTAAGCATTTCTGTCAAAGTACTCTGTAGGGAATTTTTAAAATCTGTAAGGTCACTACATTCCAAAAGATGGTTACCCTATGGGTGGATGAAGCATGGCTTCTCGAGTTTCGACTGCCCAAGCTTCAGCTCGCCGATGATTGCAGTTTCTCAACAATAAATCACTTACGGCAAGTTGTACTAGAAAAGATTATCTTTTGGGGGGAATTTCTCCTTTTTTCAAGTAAGTGAGACCTCAGAGTTGGTATATATAAGTTCAGGGAGTGTGGCGGGCTTACTCAACCCATTGGGAGGGGGTGTAGGTTGGCTTACCCCCTGCAAAAATACTTTAAAATGTGTTTTTCAGCAAGATGTTTCCGGCGAATGCAGTTCAGGAATTCCAATCCTGGATACTTTTGCTTTCATCCCCTCATACTGGAAGCCCCAAAATTATGTTCCCAGTTATTACCTCTCTCTTCCCCATCACACCTCCATTATTTGCTATTTACCTGAGCAAAAATCCTCTGAAAGTCTACCTGTGGTATAAAAATATCCATGCCAGCACTTCCATGCAAAACTCTTAAAACTTCTAGACTTTGTTGTATACTTGCAAACTTTCCAATTTATTCCCATTTTTCCTTTGTAAATTGCATTTCCATTCACTTTTCCGAATCTTTTCCAACCTCCTCTGATTGATTCTTATAGTTATCATGCAATATTTTATATGTCCTACTAATTATCCATTTTCTACCAACTGTTTCTGTTCTAGATTCAAAAACTCTGTCAGTGCTGGACTTTCACTTAGTACGCCAGGCCCTCATCCCTTTCTCTACTATGTTAACAATCTTGAAAAGTCTTTAACATACCCTGCAGTCCAAATTTCAGTTTAGCCTCATCCCATTCTACTACCTTTCTCTCCTGAATTATTTGCGTCCAGTATCTTAGCTCCTTTGCCAATCTCCTTCAGTAAATTCCAGCCAGCTCTTTTCTGTTTTCTATACCCCTGCTTGCAGAGATGCCTGTTGTGAAAAATCTACTTTTTCCATTCCCACTCTGGCTTAGTTCTTAGAACACTTTTTCCTACTTTATGAATGTAACAGTTTGTATTTCCTTAAGGATTTGCATCCAAAATCCTCACTTGTCTTTATCTCTCAAATACTCCTCTCCCTGTTTGATCATCACCCTTTTCCACTTTATAGTTACAACCTTTTGACTGAGATTCATATGTAAGCCTTAACTGCATAGCTGTAAAGTACCTCTTTCAAGTCAGGTAACTCAAAATCAGAATCACCTTGCCCTATGGGAAGAATCAACTTATCCCATTTAAAGTGAGTTATCCCACATTACTACTGCATCATGACATCTGGTGAGTTAAGTGCTGTGATGCATTTTGCCACAGTCTGAACTTATTTATTTGGAATCATTGCCTAAATAAATTTAGTGTTTCCCTCAGTGATATTGTGTTAGGCAGAGGTCCGTAAAGTTTAATGGATTCACCTCTGTGCCTGAGCAGCATGTGTCTATTAAACGCTATGCATGCATCTCACATTTACCCTGAGTTACATACATGCATACATAAGTACAAATATTTCAGGCACTAATACCCTTACAGCCTGCCAATATACCAAAACTGTTATTTCCATAATAGGTGTCCAGACTGTTCTTAAAAATATCTAAACTAGTGTTCGCTTTAATGTAATTTGTTAGTCTATTTTATGTATCAGCTGTTCTTTCAAGAAAACCAATTAATACACCTTTCATTCCTTTATAATTGTATACACAGGTTGTCAGATGATTCTCTACCACTGTCTAATAACCCTAAACATTCCCAGAGGTATGCCCTATATACCTGAATAAGGTATCCTCTTAAATGCCTGTATAAGACACTGTACAGGTTCACATATTTCAATCTTTCATAGTAACTTATAGTTTCATATCCATGGATGTCCTTGGTATAAGGTTTCCATATTGGTATTCCACATTCAAGTTTGGGTCTAATGAAACTAACAAATAATGATGTCATTATCTCTGATTTCATAGACTTTAAATCTTTTTATACAACCTACAGTTCTATAACTATCATTAACCAATTGGTTGACATCATTAAAAAAACTCATAGGTGGATCTATACATATACCCAAGGTCTTTAAATGAATATACAGTTCCAATCACACTGTATTATATTAAATATTCTCCTTTCAGTTTATGTCTCTCAAATGTCATATGCTTAGTTTTTGATGTATTTTTCAGCATATTATTCTCCTGTGCCCAAACAATCAATTTACTCAAGTTCTTTTGCAGATATACCCAATCTGTAATACATATTGTCAGTTTACCCATTTTCAAGTCATCTGCATATAAACTGTAGAACACTTCAGATGAAAAAGATATAAATGAAAGATGTAACCTAAACAAGTATTGGCCTAGGACACAGCCCCGTGGGACATCCTGACTGTAACGTAAAATTTCACCTGCCCAATTTGCAAGCCATGCAGCTATCCATCGTATTAAGGTTAATATTTGGAACAGCTAGGTATCGATGTAATCAGTGTTTCATGTATGGCCCTATCAAACACTGGCAGCATTAAATCTATATAAATTGCATCAAAGCACAATTTTTCATTCATAGCTGTTAATATATTGTTATAGAACATCATGTTACAGGTGGTTAAACATCTATTTTCAACATATGCATGCTGATATATGGTTTCAAGTTGAAGCTTTCCAATTCTGGTAATAATCTATCTAAAATAACCTTTTCCATTATTTTTCTGCAACATGAAAGTAAACCTATGGGTCTGTATGTCTCTGGTTTTGTCCTACTACCATTTTCCTTAAAGACAGGTTTAACATGTGCTTGTCTCTAATCTTGAGGAATCTCCCCATATTTAAATCATGTAGCGTATAACAGATATAATAGTACTCTTAGTTCATGCCAAAGTGCTTTCAGGTCATTATTACTAATTCCATCTCCTCCATGTGATTTGTATGGATCCAGTTTGTGTGGTCCTTTGTCAATATAATCTAATTTAATTTCAATATCTGAAATTACCTAGATGTTACTAGGACAATTTATCACCTTCTTTGTGAAGCCAAACTGCTTTGCATATGATTTTGTAACTATATCTATAAACTGTTGTGTTTGAGAAAAAACATTTGAAATACAGACACAGTGTATTAACTTGTATGTCTTTACTCCTATCACATCTTATATTTATAAAATGGTTTCCTATTATGCTCAATTTTTTTATATAATGTGTCTTCAATTTTTTTTATCTTATCTCCCACTATATTTATCCGCCCAGCTTTATTTCAGTTTTCAAAGTTATAGTTCAACCTCTTTTCCATTTCTTACATCTTTTTTCTCTCCCTTAATCAAGTATCTTGTTCTTATGGAAATATATCCTCCTGACCTTATATGCCTGGACCGTGATGTTAAACCTTTTTGACCTTTCACATTCAAATAATTTCTCTCTCAAAACTTCTGACATTTCTTCAGCAGTATTCTTACTGAACACATCACTCCGATTAGTTTTACATAGTGACTTGCTTTCTTACAGTCTGTTAATAATCTCCTGTGCATTTGTTTAAATTTCAGTTTGGCAGAATTATCTAGCAACAGTTTAACCTTTATAACCCCATGATTACTGCATATCGATGGTGGTAAAACTTGACATGAAGTAACAGTCATTTCCTAAGGAAAACAAATATTGTCTAGCATGCTCCATTCTAAGGTAGGCATTTTTATAATCCAAAGCAATTGTTCCTGAATATACATTGTAAATAACAGCAATACTAATGTTGCTGAATCAATATTATTCCAGTATGTTTCTGGTAAATTTAAGTCCTCAGTCGCTATTATCTTTGATACCACTGAAGTTGAAAGATCACCATTAATCCTCGGTGGTACTAGAGAGAGTTAAACAAATTTCATGAAGGATCTCTTTACTTGAGGAAGAGACTAAAAACATTCACTGATAGCTTTCCAGATGATTATTAGGATAATGACCACAGGGGACCTTTTAGAACCTAGCCAAGCTTCTCAAGGTGAGAATCAAAACCTGTACTTTTGAGTATGTGAGGTAAATATCTTAATCATTACGACAGTCTCCAAAATTGTAATTACTAAGATAGCTGCCCTTGTCTGCCATTTTAAGCTTAGCCACTTTCCCTCAAAGATGAGAATCAAACCCTGTATCTGGTGTTTGTGAGGCAAACACCTTAACCATTATGCAAACCCATTTTTTGGATGAAAATCCTGACTGGTACCTTAAGCATCATATAAAACAGTTCAAAACATAAGCAAAACAAGAATTACATTACACTTTTTGCTCTTGCTCTCTTCCATTCTGAAATAAATTCTTTCATGTCTTTATTATTATCCAAAGTGCCTTCTCTGTTTTTCTTTTTAATATATAAAAGACTAAGGGGACTAAAACCATTTTCATTGCTTGAATCTTGTTATCCATAGCCATAATCAAGAGCTTTTAATAACAGCAGTTAAGCGCTTTCGTCTTTACCTTAAAGACTTCTTGTTGAAATATACCATTTAAATATATAATACATATAAACCATATGACCTAACCAGCTAGTAAAATCTTTCAGCCAATTAAATAATTAGTTTGAAGAACAATTATGAATTATCTGTGCTAATGAACTGCTTTGTAATGCAATAAAAATAATGATAAAAATATATATGTATTAACATATAAAATTAACTTATGTAACTTATATTAGATAAAAATCTTTAAATGTGCATCAAAAGTCTAAACATTTAATCACAAAAATTCTACAAATTGGAAGAAGGGGACGGGGGGACTAAATCTAACATATTGGATACTATAAGTCTACCCCACTTAACCTTCTGAGCTTTTAAGTTTTAGTAATGGTGCTAAGGAGCAGGCATCATTAAGCCCCGGTGGCTCCATAATACTAAGTGTAAGGATCCAAATAAGTTCCCTTTTATTTAGATGTCCATCTACAATAAACCCCCTAGGATCTTTTACAACCCTATCTAATGTAACAAAATAAAATCTGTGATCAGAGACTTGGGAAATATGTCTAAATAAAGCATTAGACATTCTACCTCTCATTATTTCATTTGCATGTTCATAGATTCTTTCTTTTAACTTACAGGAAGTTTTCCCTATATAAAATACATCATAGGAATTGCATAATGTGACAGAAACAACCCAGCTTGATCCACAGTTGAAATACTGATCAATAACAAACTTCCTGTTGTTGATATTAAAATAATTACCCATTAGTATATTTTGACATTGATTACAATGACCAAATTTGACCATCCCTGTAGGTCGATTCCTCCTGAAGTAAAAACCTCTTACTCCAAAAATTCCTTAAAATATTTGTTTTTACAGAAGACCACCTTTGGTGAATTTCCCAAACTCTTACTCATTTCATTCACAGATGTAATAATGAGCCAATTATTTTTAACAATGTCAACTATATCATAGATATTAGTTGAAAAGGTAACTATAAAGGGTTTATCATAGTTTTTAGCCCTTGCCTGCTTAGTTAACATATGATTATTTTACTCTTTGATGGCCATCCTTATTAAATCTCAGTAACAGAGGTACAAAAATCCCCCTACTCTTCTTATCACAGACTTCTTCCTTCACTTTCAAGAGTAAATCAAATGGATATCCTCTCTTCTGAAATATACTTAATACTTATCAAACTCCACCTGAAAAGTTGCATTATCGGTGCTCATCCGTGTTGCTCAAAGAAAGCTGCCATTTTACTACAGCTTTCTTTTGGAAAGCTGGATGCCAACCGTCATAATGGAGATAACAGTTTGAAAAAGTGCTTTTCCTATGAATATTAGATAGGAAGCACCCATTTTGATAGTCCTTAACCACTTGAATATCCAAATATGCAACAGAATCCTTATCCACTAAATGTGTAAACTTCAAAAAAGAGGTACTATTATTAATAAAACCCACAAATTCTGTTAACCTTTCCATAGAATCAACCCATACAAGAAAAATATCATCCAAAAACCTGGCATAAAAACTCCAACAGGAGTTAAAGGGGCTGTTAAAAATAAAATTATTTTCCAAGTAGGCCATAATGAGATTTGCATAACTTGGGGCACAGGCTGCTCCCACTGCAACCACTGTTAATTGTTTGAATAATTGACCATCAAATTATATAAAATTGTTATTTAATACCAATTCCATGAGCACCACAAAAGTATTGATATTATCACTGTCAATCAAACCAATGTGAAATAATATCTCTTGCAGCCACTCCAGACCTTCTTTGTAGGGGATGACTGAATATAAATTTTGAACATCTATGGTTACCAGTAGACAGGTCCTAGAAAAATTAAGCTTGGTCAACCTAGTCAAACATCACACGAATCCTTGCAAATCTTTTTTCAACTGAAGATTTTAATATTACATATAAATATTTGGCTATATAAAAAGGTTTTACTTTTGCTGGCATCCACTATTGGTCTCAAAGGTAGATTACAAAGATTTTTATAAATTTTGGGGATACCAAAAATGCCAGACACAACAGGATTTTTAATAATTAAATAATTATATACATCAACAGTTAATTACCCTTGCATAAGCATATCATATAGGGTAATGTCTATGCTGGCATAAATAATGTTGAACTCATTTTTAGAAATCTTCCCATAAGTATCCGTAAACAACAATTCATACATTCTATTTGTGCAATCATTCACATCCATTATACAAATTCCACTGCCCTTTTTGGGCTTCATGATCCTAATATTTTTACTGGAACACAATTCAAACAATATTTTTTTCTATACTTTACTGGAATTAGATACATTCTTATTTTTCGTCCCTTTGCAGGTTCTATGAATATCTTTTTCACACAATTCTTCATACACTAATAACCAATTATTTAATGGTGGATTAAAACAACTATATTTTTTGAGAGGGCACACATCATTAACATACTTTTTGGTATTGCAAGTTTTGTACCAAAGTGAAAGATTTAATTTTCTGATAAATAGTTTTAAATCTATTAAAACATCAGCTATATCTGTTTTTTAGCAGGCACAAAACTCAATCCTTTGCTCAACAAATCACCATGTGCCACAGAAAATACACCAGTAGAATGATTATAAATAGTAAAGTCTTCAGTGAAATTGCAAATAAGTTCAGAGCCCCTATAACTATGTGCCCCATTAGTTAAATTCAACCCTCCTTCCATAGATTAAAATAAACTACAATCACTACCATAATCTGTGTCATATGCTACAAAAGATCTATTAGAATTGTCATTCTGTACATCGGAACAAATAAAATCAACAGTCTTGTGGAGCAAATGTTCATTTGCATCAAAACTACAAATACAATCAACTTTCATAGCAACCTCCACACTTGAATTTACACTATGAATATTATCTTCAACAGATACATTATGATCGTCATTAGTTTCACAAATAAATAAACTGTTGCATGAAATATCAAGTCCATTATTTAAAAAAGAAAATTCTAAATAATCAGAGTCACTTCTTTCTTCAAAAACAACTTGACGTAACATGCTAAGACTGTTGTTCTGGCTTGACTCACTACTTACTTCCTTACCTTCTGATAGTTCTTCCATTTCACCCCCTTTTTGCCTTTGCCTTTGGAGTTTTTTGGCCAAGAAATCAAACTCTTAAAGTTATTTTGTGCCTTGGAATGGGCTCCAAGCTGCTCATAATTAACATTCCCATTGTTTGGCGTCTTATTAATTTTACTGTTCTTTCCCATAATTCTCTCTGACCTTCTGATAGAACATGCTCCTGATCCTTCAACAGCTGTTGTAGGCATGTTGAGTCTAGGGGGTGTGTTTATTGCCTCATCCTGTCAATCAATCTGCAGATGCGGCTCGCCCAATCAGTTTACAGGAAGGGTTACTGATTCAGAATAAGCCTGCCCTTTAGAATAAGCTTCAGGGTCTCTGTGGAGCTTTTTCAGTTTACGCTCCCTAATAATTTTAAAGATATTATCTATCTTTTTGAATACATTTGAATAATTTGTAAAATAATGATCAAAAACACCATGTGTAGATAAGCTATTATTTAAGGCATTCCTAGATAGCTTATCTAATAACAATTAATTGTGAACCATAAGGCTTACAATGTCCAAACCAGCCTTACTGAAGATGTTAATCAAAGCATTATGGTAATCAGACCCTCATTCCACTACATTAGGGAACTGCCACAAATACAGTCCCTTTGGGACCAGTCCCCTCTTCAAGTTCTCTTTTAAATAAGCATTTTCAAGTTACAATTTTTTAAAGGAAAGCAGCTTAGATTCAAACAAGGACAGTTGTTCACCGAAGGAATGCTCCATTCTAGAGCCCAAAGTTTGAACATGCTCACCTTCATCTCCCAGGGACAATTCAACATATATGCTTTCACATTTGAAAATCAGCCAGTTCTCAATTACCATAGCCGTTATTATGTTGTAAGCCAGTCCTCTGGGTTAAAGGTAGGTTGAAATAATCAGAGCCAACATCGTATTAGGAATTTCTGATATTAATGTTAGAGCCATTATACCCAAAAGTTTGTTGGCTGGTTTGTTGCAACAATAAAGTAAGATTCTCAATACCAGACAAAATCTGTGAAGTGAGGTATGTACCAACTGAATCAAAGCCTCCTCCAGTAGCCATGAACTATGAACAGATGAATCCCATCAGTTCATAGTCAAGAGCTTCCAGTCTTTCACTTTGTCTATCTATCTAGCTGCCTAAATTTTTTGTTTGTTCCCACATAATCTTAACTGCTACAACAGCATCCTTTTTAATTCATACACCTAAATAATTCATCTTATCATGTTCCCATGGTTATGGATATTGCTGAATCAATTAATGTGTGGGTGCATAGTTTACATCTAAAGCTTTTGTTTTATCTTCCTCTATTGTATAACACTTAAGAGTTGAAAATATCTCAAAATGTTCAACAATAAAATGTAATTTTCTGGACTTATCAAGTACAAAATAATATCATGTGTAAATAAAGCTGACTTTTTTCTGAGTAATACACCAGTTATATTCTTGAATTTGTGAACCCTTATTTTCTTTGCTCAGCTGACTGTAAGGCCTGCCAACAATACCACTGTTTTCTTGCACTCTACTTGTCTCTGGATTGTCACTGTTCTAGTTTTATCAACAATGTCTCCTCCAGAGACTGTAAGATATGCCCGACCTCTATATACCCTGAAATGTTTGCCTCCCCTCCACAATGCCACAGTTATTAACATTTATCAACTCTGGTAACGCATCTGCCATCCTCTTAACTAGTACTGATATATACATTTTGTAATCATAGTTTATAATTTAAATGGATGTATACGAAGCTGGACTGACAGGTCTTTGCCTTCATTGGGTAATACAGCTACCATAGCTTTCTTCCAAGATGCTGGTACCCTCCCCAACTTTAAAATATTATTATACAAGATTTCTCAGGCATTTATCACTTTCTTCTCTCACAACATCCAAATTTCAATAGAAATACCATTTGTTCCTGGAGACTTACCTGTTGATTGATTAAACATCACAATTTTATCTCATATCTTCCTATCATAGATATTAATTGTTGAGCTTCATATTCCTTTAACATTGGCATAATTATGTCCATTTGTGACCTTGATTAGTTTCCCCATTCCTCTGCTTTACACGTTTTCATAAAATTTCTGAAATATGTCTAACACCACAATTGTCACAATTTTCCATGCATTTATTTTATTTATTTATTTATTATTTATTTATTTATTTATTTTTTATTTATACCGTTTATTAACTGGGGTCGAGCACTGATCTCATTGGACGATTTCAGTCTCAGCCCAGAATGTGAACACACCCCTCATGGGGAAAACATAAAAATAATTTATACAGTAAAAGAGCACACTAAAAACAAAGGGATAGTTAAACTTTATAGACCAAAATATTTAAGAAGGTAGTCAACACAAACCACTCTGTACAATATTTACATCAGTTAGAGTAGCAACATGTTAGGCATTAGAAGTTAATGAAAACATTTTTAAATATAACACAGAAAAGCAACCATTTCAATCCATAACTATAAGAAAAATATCATTTTAACATTTCCTATAACTTTCTTGTCAGAGATTTCCTAAGTATGGCTACAACTTTTTCTACTGGGTAAAAGTTTCTGTTCTCTACAGAATTGTTATTAAAAAAATAGTTGCTTAATAGCAACCTTTCTAAAATCATGCATGTTATCCAAATACTCCCTTATTTTCCTGCCCCTCTTTTTGTTATGTGAGATTCATTACTTTCTGCAATACGTTAAATTTTGTCAACCCCTCTAAATAATTTGTATGATATCTTCTCTTACACCTTTTTCTTTTATTTCTACAATATTGTAAACATTATGTTATCCAACTCACTAACTATTCCTTCTTAAGTAATTTCTCAAATAACTCCTGAATTATTTCCAATACCCATTCCTTAAATTCCTGCCTTTTAGTATATAAGTAGGAAAGCACCAGTGTCTCATTTTTAAATCATTACCATACAACTTTATATTAGTTTTTAATAGGTTCATGATCTGACATAATTATTAGATGGGTCTCAAAGCTTTCATGTAGTTACACATGCTCTAGTTAAATATATTTCCATCTACTCTAGCCCAGTTATTGTATCTTGGGGAATAATACGTAAATTTGATCTCAGTTCCTACTAAATTCACATCATCCATTCCATATATTCTCATATACTTGTTGAGAAATCTTAATTCTTTTGTTTTATTTTCCTTTCTTGGTTCCCTGATGCATCAGGTTCCATTCCCCACCTATAAATAATATTCCATGTTGAAAAGCACTATTTCTCCTATGGCTCATCTTAGTAGCTTTAGGTGGAATATAAATGCATGTCAGTGTAATTCTCTTACTTAAATAATAACCTTTTACTACCACAAATCTACCATTAATTGTCTTTTGTTCCTCTTGTATACCTACTGTAGCCACTCTCACAATCCATTTCCTTTGCCACTGATAATCTGCTGAATGTATATCCTGAAATCCTTTCTTTGTGAAATTCACATGCTCATTTCTATGTAAATGATTCTCTTATAACAATGCTGTCTGCATCCCAAGTTTCTTAATATAATTCAGAATTCTTTGATTTATGTCTATACCTACAAGGTTATTTACATTCCATGTTAATATTGACAAAGTAACATTCTGGTAAAAAGCTGGTATAACATGTTATACATGACAGCTTTTTCTGACTACATTAATTTTCAATATATGTTTTCATCTTGCAGCTTACCTGCATACACTAATGTTTGGCACGTTGATCTTATACATAGTTGCTTTTTCTCATTTCTGTTTGAACCCACATTATGTTTTTGTAGACTGCTTCAGTAAAAACAGCCAAGAAAAAAACCCTAAATACATGTACATGTAAAGTCTCAGCCCATTTTAGCTCACACAAACACAAAAAACTATATAAACTATCCTAAAAGGAAGTTTACCCTCCCCCAAATGGGAGCATTTACTCCAAATCAGTTGCTGCTTCTAGAGGCAATGCCTACTCTAAAGTTAGGGCTAACTATGGTGATGTGCATGTTAGAGGCTGTTCCCACTTTCACAGATTGCTATCTGTTTTCCTTTTATTTCTGTTCCCCTCCCAGATGTGAAAAGAAACATACATACTTTCAGTGAAGTTTAACTTTTACCCTTAACAGAAATATAACTTACTACCCTTACTAAATAAGCTAAATTATGAACTGTTATGTGTAAGGTTTTAAAGTATTAAGGCCGCTGAGAATAAACTACTTGCCAAACTGTTTACTTCCCTTAGTTTCAAACTTAATTTACTTTAATTGAACTCCTTGCTAATTTCTCTTTACCCTATAATTATCCTCAACCTTGTACTTTAAAATAAGAACACACTGTTCACACATTTTCTGATTACTTGCTTGCACCTGCAGACTCACTCTCTCCAACTAAAGCATTTGCTAATACAAAACACCAGCCAGTACATTTTCAAAAGCAATAAAGAACCCTTGTAGATTTCACTTAGAACACAGTGACCAGAGTTCTCGTGATTAATTGCTTGCATCTGTTTGATCTTTCTCAAGGTAAAAGTAGATGCTAATGGAAAAAAGAAACAGCAAATATGTGCAAATACAAGGAAAAAACTACCATTTTTTATGCTTTACATCATTTTCTATTAAGACTGACTGTTTAAAATCTAGTCTATGGCATAAATGGGACAATAATGTAGCTACCTACATCTCTAAATGAATGGAAATTATCTTTCAATTCTACATATAATATGAGAAATACACTTGCATCCCCCAGCACTGCAACATCATGTTATGTGAACTAGGTGTATATGATTATGAACATTGATGTGACACTCTGACACCTTGCACAAAAATAGGAAAAAGGGATTGCGGATGGATGTATGAATATGCTTCTTTCAGGCCTTTCTTATCATTTTACAGTGTAACGCCTTGATAAATTACAATTAAGGAAAAGTATGTTCTTATTTTAACATCAGTGACATATACAGCAGTCAATGATAAAATGCCTCCCACCTCACTTGTAAAATACTTCTGATTGCATGCTATACTGAATTGCTTTACAATATAATATGCAATATGTAATTTCTATCATGAACTTTTAGACCACAATTAATAAGAACAAAAACATTTTTACAGTTACTTCTTCAGTTCCTTCAGTGTATTTCTACACATTAATGATATAAAGTGAGGTTTGTGCTTTCTCATATTACTTTAAGGGAGGGTGGCAGAATGGTTAAGGTGTTTACCTTGCAGACCCAAGGTGCAGGGTTTGATTCTCACATGAGGTAATTGGCTAGGCTTAAATGGCCCACAAGGGCAGTTAGACTAGTACTTAATCTATAAACTAATCAATCAACAAACTTTCAGACTTTTTCAGCCACTTATTCTTGCAGAATCACAGTTCACATGTCTAAAATATATCTAAGGGGATGTGTTACAGTCTCCCATGTATTCACTTATATCACAGTGTTGCTGGTCTTCTTCATGATCATCTTGGCCTGTCAACTGCTGTCTTTGGTTCAAGTTAAAGGTACACCTGATGCTTCTAGTGATATTCTAGGCTTTTTTTTCTGTCAGTCATGTATTTCCCTAGGAACAATAGAAAATATTTCACTGACTAAATCTCTCTATGAGCTTTATTTTTGCCTGACTAATAAGCAGTATCCCCTTCACTTTGCTCTCTCAGTTTTGATGGCTAAATATTTTATTTCCTCCTTAATCTATTATTCGTCTTTAAAAATGTCTTTGATCCTCCAGGAAACATATTCTAAAAGCAGCTGGATAAAGCAACTTTAACCTCCACCTGCTTCTCAACATCCCCTGGTTGCCACAACAAATTTGCTTAGCTTCTTAAAGATGTACAGTGAATAACCATTTTAGGCAAATACTCTGGTATCCTGAGCTTTTAATACTTTTTCCTTTTGCCATAGTTTTCTCAGAAGCAGCTATCTCTGCTGATATGACTACATGTTTACTAATATGCGCTGGATATTTTTCATGACCAATTTTGCAGCAAGCTCATGATGTGCCCCCTCAACTAACAAATCCTGCTGTGGAACATCAGTCCAGTTGCTTATTTATACTTTCATACATATGTACGCACTATATTCCTTTCAGTTTCTCTGGTATAGAAGAAACATTTCAGGTTTTCTCTATGTGCTCCGTTCTCTAACTCTATTTTTGAAACAGTTCTTCTTGAGAAGTCACAAGTTCAGCCAGTCTTTGTTTTATTTCAGCTACTAATTTTTGAAGTTTTATCAGCTCATCTGAACAGCTACTTAAAGCTTATTTTTTCAGCCTTTGGCACTAGTAAATTTATGCAGACACTTGAACATCAAAGACACAAAAATAGCTTGAATAGAACACATCAGCACGTAATGTAGATTAATATACAATTATAGTGATATAATGGAGTTTCAATAAGTATTATTTGCACAGATTTTCACTGATTATGATGTAATGTCTAATGTTCTATAGATAGAGGTTAGCTGTATTCCTCTAACATTCTTTAAGGTTTCTTGAAACTATACTTGTGCAAATGACAATTACTACACAGGATAGAGGGTTAGCAGGTATATTTGATGTAATATTTATTGGGTGGGATTTGCTACTGTGTATTTTCTCATTAATTTTTTCTAGCCTTCTCCAATTTTCTTCTTTGCTGGAATATAAGCAGTGTAATTACTAGCTAGTAACTGAATTCTATCCAAATGTATACTTTTTACTGTCTTCTTAAATAATTTATCAGTTTTCACATTGGTACAGACCTAATCATTCTGCTGCTCAGAGTACAGTCATCTAGGAACTCTCTTGAAATACTTCTTGAGAAGCCTCATGTTCAGACAGTTTTCCTTCATAGTTTTATCTGCTTACCTGAATATCTATTTAAAGTTTTTTTTCTATTTTCCAGCCTTTTATCATTTGACTTAACATATTCCTCTAGTATCTCACTCATCTTAAACAATTCTGAGTGCAAGTGATTTATTCTTTTCTTCTAAACTGGAAGCCATCTCCTCCATTAAAGCTGAAATGTAAACTGTTTTCTGTTAAACAGCCACAAGATTCTTCCCAGTATTTTTTTTCTTTTTCTGATTGATTTTCCTCTTACTTTCTCTGAATGTTTTCCTTGCTTGAATCCTGGCAGTGTAATTACTATCCAGTAACTGAATTCTATCATGACTGATAACTGTTACTGTTTCTTTAAGAATTTCTCAGTTTTCACACTTGGAGAGCTACAATCAACCTGCAGCTCAATATGCAGCCATAATGGAAGCCCCATACTTCATTCATCATTAAACAATTCAGAAGACTGTTTTCTTTTTTTAGTGCTACTCATTATAACAATGTCTAATTTACCTAGTTACTCTATGAAGCTAGCAGAATAATTATTTAAAGCAAAGAAGAACTAAACCTCGTATGTGACAGCTGTATTATAGCTAGGCTGCAGTATTTTAAGCTGTAATCTCATATGCTAGGGAACATAAAGTTACTAATAATTTTAGAGGAGGACTATATTCTGTCTGCATTACATATGCCAAATAGATTTTATATCTTGCAGCAAAAAAAAAAAAAAACTGAGATATACATAGGTAGATCTTCGATAGATTTGTCAGTGCAGAAATAAAGAGTAACTTGAGTTATTTACCAGTAGAACTACATCAGTTCCATCCATTCTTCCACAGCTGCCAAGTCTGCCTGTGTAAACCAACACTACTCAAGCACTGATACTGGCAATGACGTCCCTGTATACAAAGTCTCTATATAAGCAGAACTGCTCTGCAACCAGAGAGTAAAGCAATGTAAGTGAATGCACTTGTAGTAGATGAGCTATACAAGTAAACATTAAAGGAAGAAGTTACATGTAAACCAATACATGCAGAAAATAGGAAGCAAGGGAATGACTGAGAGAACTATTAATTATATACAGACCTTTATCTCAAAGAGCTACTTTTATTGTGAGTTTACTCACAGAACTATATTGCCTTACTTTGAAGATAGTCACTGCAGCACTAAAGTATAACACACAGGTAAAATTTAAAGGAATGTAGTAGTCCAGGGATTCGCTGTAATAGTTTCATGAAAACCTGCCAAGCTTTTACAATGGCCTTCCAGCTTGTAATATGTGAGTAGTAGTTTATGTTTCTCCCTCTAAACATGTCTTGAGAAATGTTTTTAACGTATGTAGCAGGAGTGTTTCTTAATAGTACAACAGACCAACCACTTTGACAGGGTCTTTGATAACAGGCAGTTTTTCCTTTCACAAAGAATGGTTAGTTTTTCTGAGGAAATGTGTACTCCTGGTACAGTTGCCTGCATACATCCAAGGTTTGCAGTAGGTTCTGTCCTTTATTTTTATAGCACAGGAAAGCTTGCATAATTAACAAAAGCTGGAAAATCATGCCACATATAAAGGTTAGTCTTTAGAAAGATCTTTTGGTTATAATGGAGAACACTGGACTGACACAGTGCTTTTACATGATATTTGAAGTTTTATAGCAGAAGCATAGTTTTGCATATATACACAGCTGTCATAAACACATCAAATCACAATCACTGGTATTCTCAATTATCATCATGAAACATAGTTATACTAGTAATTCTTTAAAATGTGCTATTGCACAATTGTAAAATGCCAGTACATATATTTCAATTACAATTTTTATAACTTAATCATTGTTATTAATGAAATATGGACACTATTGTCATATAAATATATGTTTAATTTATTCTAGCAACAACATTGCTTTAACATAAACAAGACATTGAATAACAGTAATTAATTTACATTTAGGCAAGACATCACTAATTTACACATACTTTTAGGTTGATCATAACTCAGATATATTTTTTAAAAATATATATTTTTATTAATCAATTACTAATTTTGAACTGTATATGTGATCTTATTTTACAGAGTAGTGAATTAAACTATTGTAACAATATTAAATAAATGTTATTCTTACTATAGGATTTTAGCAGTAACTTCTCTAATTAATAATAACTATTATAAACAATGTAACAATAGTAGTTTTAAGTTAAATTAAGTAAACGTAATATAATATATTCAGTTTAACTAGTGTAATAATAATTTTCTTTCTCAGTCCTTACATTAATTTGTACGTTAACTTTGATATTCCTTAATGTGAAACTGGATATTTTAAATACATCTTAATTACTTCTTCTATACCTTTGAAACCTCATAAAGGTAAAAGGGAACCACTTCATACTTTGTATCATTTATAAGTTTTAGCAGTTACTTGCTCTTAACCAACATGCTTCCACAAAATCAGGATCAGCAAAGTTTTCGCAGTACTTTACAGTTTTGTGTGTATTATTTTTCATCAGTTAGGTGTGGTATACCACCACATGCAGTCCACTGATCAGAATGAATTTCTGTGCTTTGCAAAATATAATTTTCAATTAATGTCAGAAGTGTTGCAGCATCCTTTTTTTCTACATATGTAATTGCACCAATTTTTGTTTTCAATATCATACATACCGAAGACCCACTTCTCCTCTTCAATTATATTTATTCCTCGGTTGTAATTTGCACAATTAGAGATTTGTCTGTTTCAACATTTTTTTTTAATTACTCCAGTCAAAATCATATCCTTCCAATGACTTCCAAGAGCAAACATCACATATAAACTGATACCTGTCAACCGCTGTTTTGCTTTTAATATCAGTTAAGAAAGTGACAGCTGATACTGATGTTTCTTAAACGCCAATAAAAAATTAGTAGTATAATTTTTTTAGTTGAATTTTTGATCATGAAAATAGGTGTCCTCTAAAAAACCTCTGACAGTTCTACATCAAACTGAAGAGTATTTCTACTTCATACCAAGTTTCACAAAAGATTTGCCGTTTGCAATCAGCATACTTTTTACAAATGTTGGACATAGCTTATTTTTATCAAATCGTTACTCTGAAAAAAAGTAATTGTACTTTTAATGTCACTACAAATACTGTGTATAGGGGGAGAAGATAAAAGCTCCATTGTTTGAGCCACTTCTATATTTTCTCTGTAGCAAAAAATAATGGAAGACTAAATCACTGTTTGCTTTTATTTTCTGACTATTAAAACACTGTATGTATATATATATATATATATATATATATATATATATATATATATATATATGGTTTACTATCATAATCTCAAAATTAAAAAAAAAAGTGTACTTATTAGTGAAGTGTTTGCCGAAAGTACACATTACCGAACATCCCTAATGTCGCAAAATAGCTGTTAATGCAGAAAATGTCGATCACAACATTTTTAGCACTTAACAGCAACCCCACCCTTCCTGTAACTCCCTAACTAGCTAACCTAACATCCCGTTTATGCAGAGGCAAGCTCCCCTGCACCCCCCTAACTCAATATTCCAACTCTGAGATCGCACTACTGTGAGGAAAGGGATGTATTTCTGTAACCGCACTGTACCGCAATCCCTTTACATGAGCGAACGTTAGATTTGAGAATGCACAGTCCTTTCGCAAAAATGACATTCACTCATGTAACCTGCACACATATGAAGCATTCGAACATGTGTTCTTCGAATACTTCATAGCCATGCAAATACATGGCGACATTTCAATGGTAAACCTATATATATATATATATATATATATATATATACACACTTTTTTATTTTGAAAACAGATTTAAAAAATATTTAGGTTACAGCAGCAAAGTAGTATATTAGTAGTTCTTGTTACTAGTGACAGCAACAGACATATTAAATAATAATATTCCTGTCATCGCTAACATGAACTACTAGTAATACTAAACCAACAAAAATAGATTTCCAAAATACGGAGCAGCAACCAATACCAAACTAAAAATCCACCAAAAAAAATGGACAGGTGGAAAAGTATCAAGCAAAATAAAGCACAATGTTAGTGAAAAAAAACCTTTATTGTCGCTTTCGCTCACAAAAGACTTATTTATTTATTTATTTATTTATATGAGCCCATTTTCAGTGGAGGCCCGGGGAGAAAAGCTAAAAAAAAATGTACATAATTAAGAGATTATTTAGAGTTAATAACAGCATTTAACAATATACAAGAGTAATAACAGCATTTAACAATATACAATAGAATAACATAAGAGTCAGAAGTGACACAGTAACATAGGCAATGTATAGCAACATTTTGTGAAAGACTTGGGTGCTTGGCAGGTGTTCAATAGATCAGACAGATAATGATAATCTGCACTTACACAATTTTTACACACCATGTGAGGCAGGGTGAGGCACACTGTGCTGTGATTAAGGGTGAGTGCACAATAGGGAGAGTGAAGAAGAGTGTGGGTATCTGAGAGATGAGTCAGGTTAGTAATCAGGTGACTGAGGAATTGGGGAGGGTGCAACAGCATAGCAAATGAAAGGAGAAATGTTGGCAGAGTGATTTTTTGAATGATGGGGTATTATTTATAGTCCGTAGAGAAGGTGGAAGGGCATTCCAGAGTTTAGCTACAGTGAAAGAGTAAAAGTATTGACCTGCAGGGAGCTTAGGTCTCTTAACTTGGATAAGTGATTGATTTTTATATCTTAGCGAACGGTTTGGTTGGTAAAGAGTCAGAAGTGAAGCCAGGGCTGGGCATTTGGAGGAAGTATAGATGAATTTGTGTGCTGTGGCTAGTTGTATGTAAGTTAGGTATTCTGGGAATTCCAGCCAGTTCAGGGATTGTAATGAGTGACATTGGTGGGAGGAATATTTTGCTCTAGTAATGAAGTTAGCAATTTTGTTAAAGCAGCTTTCTATTTTATTTTTTAATGACGATTGGATGTTTGTCAGAATGGGGGCACCATAGAGGAGAGAAGGTAGGAGAAAAGTTTGGGCAAGTGTTTTTCTAGTAGAGTAGTTTAAAAAGTGTTTATGTTGGTAGAGGGTACCAAGTTTTTGGTGTGTTTTTTTGATGGTGTTCTGGATGTGTTGGTCAAAGGTTAAGCTGTCATCTAAGTTTATGCCAAGTAACTTAGCATGGGAAACTACCATCAATGAATTTAGACACCTAACACAGTTAAGATTTATGAAGGCTGACAAGGGAGGTGGGGGGAGGTGGTTGTTATGGAACAAGAGAAATATACAGTAGGCATCGAAAAGATGCTGGGGAATGAGAAGGAATTCTTTTATGTTGCCTGCCTGTTATAAAAATATACTGGCTGAACTATATGAATTATTAATGGAAGGTTTATTTCCTCAGACATGTTTGACTTTATGATGGTAGAACATCTGGTGTTGGGAGCACTTTTTGAGATCCCCAAGATTCATAAGGATCCAGCTAACCCCCTTCCGACCAGGGGTTTCCTCTCCTAGGTTTGCGATAGAAGGAATATCCCTTGTCCTTGATTATTTATTGAACTCTGTTGTCCAGAATATGGAATATTACATCAAAGATTCTTGGGATTTTATGAACAAATTCAAGGTTTTTGTTTCTGAATATGATTCTGATCATACTAAGAATGTTATGTTTACAGTTGACATTTGTTCCTTGTTCACCAGTATACCCCACGATGTAGGGATGGAGTATGTCAGGCATTTTTTTGTACACATTTGGTCATTTTTCTGCAAATGATGTACATGTATGTAATGTACTTTTAGAGCTTCTACTTAATAACAATTATTTTTTGTTCAACAAAGTGATCTATAAGCAACTGCAAGGTGTAGCTATGAGGTTGACTGCTGCTCCAGCCTATGCTAACCTGGTAAATGGATGGTGGGAGCAAACAGTTTTGAAACCTATTATGTTTAATTTTCATGTTAAATTTTATGCCAGATTTGTGGATGATTTGTTTTTTGTTACTGAAGGCACTGAATCTGAAGTTAACAGCATGATTAGTAACAAGAATGAACATTCTGATTTTTTGAAGTTCGCTGTGGGGGGGGGGGTGTAGGTTTAGAAGTGAATTTTTTGAATATTACCATCAAATGGGATCCAGTTTTTCAGAATTTTAATAGTAGGATTTTCAGAAAGAACACATTTGTGAATAGTTACTTACACTACTCTAGTAATTATTCTACTTATATGAAAAATAATATTCCTAAAGGACAAGTGATTCATGCCTCAAGGATGACTTCCAATGATCTTGCATATGAGACAGAAGTCAATATTATTATTAATATGTTTATGGAAAGAGAGTATAAAAAAGAACTGTTGCACAAATTGGAAGAAGAGATTAATTTGCGTAGGTGTACTGATTTTCCCCCATTTTAAAGTCTGGATTAGTTTTCAAGGAACCTAATTCTATGACCCATTTTGATTATAACAACAAGTGTGAAACATTATGTTGTCTTGATATGTCGGTAGACAGGGGTAGTATTGTGTCTGTTATTAACAAAAATTGGAATAGTATAAAAGGCAACACAGATCTTATTAAAACAGTGGGTGATAAACCCAAATTTGTTTTTAAAAATACCTTTAACTTGAAAAAGTGTTTACAAAGGGATACTTTTAAGATTGGTGATGTCAAAAGAAGTATAAAGTCCAGTGGAATGTACAAGTGTGGTTTCTGTGTGGCTTGCAGGTAAATTTTAGAAGGGCCTTATATAGAGCTACCTCATACTGACAGTACCTGACCCAAGGAATTCTTTATATTGCAGTTTGCTCCTTTTGTAGAGAATTCTATATAGGGATGTCTAATAGGGGTTTTATGCTATTCGGACAAAGAATGGTAATAATGCCTTATATAGACACACTATTAAATGCCCAGAATATAATACGTTTTTTTTTATTTTGGAACATGTGCCAAAGAATTTGAGGGGGGGGGGGTTGCTATAAGAACCCAAGTTGAACAAAGTTAAACTATTTGGCAGTTAAGATTAGGGGCTGAAAAGT